>NC_090887.1:860000-887500 GCF_036669925.1 Montipora capricornis
GATTATTGCCCATCGGGAAGATTAGGAAAGATCTGCGCCAGCTGCCTTAGTATGTATTAACAAATAAACGTCTTAAACAATTAAACGGCCGGAGCACGAATTAGTTGGAGCTATGATAAATATGCGCATACATTCACAAATTATTAATGTTCCGAAACCTCTTTGAAATATTCTTTCGTCACAAAAATGAAACAAATTATTCTTTCAAGAAAATACCACTGACTACAATTTAGTAAAAAACTGTTCAGCCTCTTTCAGTACAGGCCTTCTTTGTCTTCCTTTTGCAGCAAACCGGTTAAAAAAAGTTAACCTGGCAAGCGCATATAGTCGGACCAGAAAAAAGCCACGCTGATGAAGACTTAGTTACAAAGCCGAAACAGCTGTCCATGGCCACCAATCAACCAGGTGAAATAATTGTGCGCATGCGTGATGTGTTGGACACACCTTGCTTTTGACCAGAAAGCTTTGGACGTAGAGTTGCCCTGCACAATATTAACATAGTCAGGTTTCAATTTTCTTCTGGGAAGATTAATTCCCAAAAATAGCGCCTACCTTCATTGTCGGCAACCTTATTAACAAGCTCCGCGACAAACGCACGTCCTGGAATTAGAGGGCCTCTGCTATTTTTCCATTCAGATCTTTCTGCCTAGGCCATCTACATTGAACCATATGGAACATGGACTATAGAACAACACAAGCATAACCTGTGTTTCCAGGTCTCTTTCTTGAAACCTTATTTATTATTTGTTAACACAAGAACAAGCTAGTTAAGGTTTCACTCAATCCTCTGTCCAAAGATGCCCTTAGTGACATTCGTTTGCATTTCCTTTTCTTTGGATTTTGATTGGTTTATGTAGCCACTCTCGTTAGGTACTATGCTATTGGCTTGAAACTCAAACAGGAAACAAAGACTAAACAGCAGAAACAATGACTCGGATTTAAAAGTTCAAAACACAAGAATATGCTACAATTCTAAATACTAGTCACCTTACGATGACAGCTACACAACCCTTTTGATTTACAAGCCGAGGTCTGAAATTTCACTCTGAGAAACTCGGTTTTATATTCATGGGTAACAATGTTAAAAAGGCTAGAGTACACGCAACTTATAGGTGTTTTGTTCGTGCATTATAATGCACACACAAAAAAAACTGTGGTAAATGTGATCTTTGCTTTTCAGCAAATTTAAGCAAACGTGCACAAACGTAGCATTTGCCATGCATTTGCTGCACATTTGCTAAATGTGAAATCTGTTTTTTCGTCCAGTGTTACCTGGGACAAAAAAAATTCAACAAAATATGACAATTTTTTCTATTCAGTCAAACTGAAAGGAAAGAAATCATAAAGAAGAGACAATAAACACGTTTTAAGGATCAAATTATCTTTAATTTACATTATCTAAGAAAACGATTTTGAAAATGAGCAGTGTAGCAAGAGCATGCAAACTCTTGCAGCAATGGGAAAAATTCCCAATAATGTCACGACTGGGTGACAGCGATCTATTGACTAAAAATATTAATACAGTATATGTTAAATGTCTTTTAAGTCCAGTAGCGGGTTTGTTTCGATATAAGAAAACTCACAGGGGCACAGCCTCTAATACACAGCACAGAGAGTTGGCTTAATAAAAACTACCTTTTCTATGTTTCCTTGTTTCTCTAGTTAATACCGTCGAACACCAAACTTTTTTCGGTTCCGAAGTTGGCCGCTGGTTCTCGGAAGGTGTCTCCTTACGGGTGATTCGAACGCAGAGACGTATTTCCGGCGGTCGTACGACCGCCGGAAATATGTCTTCGTTCGCAGGCTAGTTATTCAATTAAATTGGCATAAATGGAAGTGCCATAACTTCGGAAGGTTTGATGTGAGTCCCAATCCAACGTATAATAGGCCCTTTCCGAGTTCATGTCTGCCTACTTTTCAAAGCGAGTCTATGTGCGAAGTTTTTGTTATGGTGGTACTTTACATATGAATGAAAACTAAATTTCATAGGAAAAACTTCGCACTTAGATTCGCTTTGAAGAGGAGGCAGACATGAACTCGGAAATGGCCAAATATTGAGAATTTTCTCGCTGATCCCAGTGTTTCAAATTCCTGTACTGAGAAACACGCACAGAACGCATGCGCTTAAAGTTAAAATACAAGCGCTTTCAGTTTTTAGCTTCTAGTTATAACCACAAGCAGTCAGTGATTTAACTGCAGCATTTATACTGTGAAAAGCTCAAAAACTCAAATTAACGTTAAACGTGATTTTCCACAACTACAATCAATGTTAACCCCTTGGGATTATATATTGAAGTGAGCTCACTTGAAAATCAGTAAATGTGTTGTGTTAAAAAATTAAATACAACAAGAGGAACTGGAATCCACCCAAAGGAGTGGGAGACTTATACAATTCCCAAGGAGGAATAAAATACCTGTTGGAAATAGTCCCACCCCTAGGGACGGGGGATAGCCATGGGGACATGAAACCCAGTTTAGGGCTAGCTATATCCGTAGGAACTAATCCCACTCCCAGGCAATGAGCCCAGCATGGAGGAGGGGGGGGGGTGGGCTCTAATTTGCTCTCAAAACCACATGCAACTGCGAAAATTTGGAGTACTTGCACAGTCTTATTTGTCCCAAGGATGTATATTTCTACGGCGCAGAATATTTTACAACCAAAAGAAATATGCCAAAGTGGAGCCGTCCAAGTCGAACATAACTTACTTACTGTCGAACTAAAATTAATGTTGGATGCTAGCATGGTAACTCTCAACTCGTGTAAACTCAAACCTTGGAGGCCTCGGTCTTTCTGGAGTCAGGAGTATAATAAAACTAGTGCAGGCAAACGTTTATAAACACAATGTCTTGTGCAATCTACTTGATCACTTAACAGCTAGTCGAGTCCGTTTTGTTTCCCTTTCACATGCTTCTCATATCGCCACTGCTGACCCCCATTCCCATGACAGACATTTCATTTCCTCCAATCTGATCTCCATTTCGTCGCTTTAGCTCTTCCAGTTTCTTATTCCACGCGATGTAAAACCTTTGAACTTCATTCATCATAGCCTCTTCAATCTCCGCGCACTGCATGGCTACCAAACTTTCGTACGAGGTCTCAGGAGTCACGATTCGTTCTATCTCTGTATTTGAAAAGACAAATCCCAAGTTGGTTTTTTCTCATGGCTGGGAGTTATTCTACAGTAATATTTAAAATAAAAAAGTTTATATTCATCTGAAACTAGCAAGTTCCCGTTCCTCCGTCCGTGTGGTTAACGATGGCACTCACTAGTAACAATATACAGAGAATTACGGACATCACTCAGTCTGCTGGCATTCCATGCACCTTACTGAACAGCACATTTGCGTGCAATCTTACAATTTTAGATTATTACCCCGGGAATGCTAAGACCTTCGCATTGTTAAGGAGGAAAATGGAGAAATGTTTGATCGATCAATAAAATTATCATTAGTGTTTGTCACTCACCAGTCTTAGCTTCCTTGGGTTGACGCGGTCTCCAGTACGCAAATTCCCAAATGAGTCCGCAGATTGTCAGCAGTGCCACTAGCCCCAAGCACGAGTAAATCGCTCTCTGGAACATCGGAGACTCCGCGTCAAACAAGTTGCTCGTCTTTTCCACAGCTGCACTCTCATCCGTATCCTACGGAAAGATGAAGACTTGTTTGGTCATGCTGTCCTTTAAGATTTTTAGTAAAAGCCTTCCATTAAAAGTGCTCCCACGACAAAAAAGATATTTGATTTTTTTCATCAAATTTGGCCAGTGCGTTTGTACTTGGCCGGCAAAATGGAGCCTCTGAGAGCTTGCATGAACGCGTAGAAAACAATATTTTTTCACTAACGTATTTACTTATTTATTGATTGATTGATTGATTGATTGATTGATTTATTTATTTATTTATAACAACTTCATTTGCACAAAAAAGTTTAAAAATGCAAATGGAGTGCTAATTTAAGATATTTTGAGGAAATTGCAAGACAAGTTTTCAGATTTTGATATTAGTAATGGAGAAAATTCCAGATTAAGACCAACAACCAGATAATACAAATGATGGACTGACTCTGTTCCTTTCAGCATTGAAACAACCTCAGCTGATCATGCCATGGACGAGGCGCCATCGAAAAAAAAGACGGAGTTGGCTCGTATTCCTAATTATCACACACCTTTGATATTTTGCGTAAAATCAATAATTTGCAGCCCTCTGTGGGTTCGATTGTCCCGCTCTAAAACAACCGAAAGGCCCATTCGATTCGGTGAGGTGCGACGTGAAGTGGGGATTTTTTTTACCTCCATAGTTTTAGCCTTTTGCTGGATTATTGCGGTAATATCCGTCTCCATGCTGTTTAATTTCTTTCTCATGCATCTTTCAGTATCGTCATTCTTAAGTGCACCCGCGATCACGAAGCCATATGCAAACTGATGGTCGAGCACAGTTCCAACTCGTAGGTTTGAATCTTTCAGAACGCTGTTTGGTGCTATTCTTGCCCAGTATCCAGCCACATAACTGTCCAATAGAGCACCAGAAACAGTCTCGTCTAACACAGAAGTCTTGAGTTCTTCTACCATATTTTTTTCTGAAATGACATGCAATCTTTTATTTATTTATTTTTGATTGAAAACAGAGGACCTTTGTATTGCCATACAACACCAAAACAGTTTAGAATGTCTAGCTTATTAAACTTACGAGCATAGACAAATTTGAAAAAAATGGATCATGACAAAGGCAACAGATTCGAAGGAAATACGCAACACGCCAAGATAATTTTAGATAAGGTAACTAATTTGATTAAGTGTCCATTTAAAAGAAAGTTTTCATTGACGATGTTTTGTCTGTATTTTAGGGCGACTTTGGTTTGTGTGTACAGTTTAAGTTTTTCTGCAGCCGCGCGGCAGTCTGTCACGACTGCTTACAACAATACTTTTCTCTAAAATCATTCTTTCGTATGGATAAAGATCATTGTGATTAATTTATTGGCCCGACTAACCTGTCACTTTTGCATTGTTTCGCACTCCGAGTCTTTGTTCTTCTGTATTTTTCAGCGCAACAACCTAAAAAAACACCAAAGTCAAAATATATAGCTTAGCCAAGCCTAAAAGCGGAGCTCCCGGCCGGGTTATTTATTCTCATAATAATTTAACCTGGCTTGAGCCTGCGATCCAATCGAAACTCAGTCAAGTACCTACCCAGTCAACTTAAAAAAGGCTGACCTCGATCAGCTCTAAACTTGAGGCAGCAATATGGTCACGTGATACTGGTCACATTGGCATATATGGAGGGGTGGACGTACGTACGGTCGTACGGTGACCAAAACCAAATTTTCTCGCACAGATGGGTTACCATATTTTCTTACCCATGGTGATATGCGCGAGCGCCTTGCCGCGCGGAGCTCCGCTATGATAACAGAGAGCTAAAGCACGCACGTTTTTGAGACGCGGATGGCAACCGGAAGTGAGTTGTTTTCCCTTTTAACTTGTCTTCACGCAACCACATTAACATTGCCAAGTATCTTTTCTCAATTAGAGATGATCAGTATAAAAATGTGGGAGACACCACTGCCCTGGAACGCGAAATGCTCTCTGCCGGTTGCCGTCCGCGTCTCAAAAACGCGCGTGCTTAACCTCCCTAATATTAGCAGTGAGGAATATTTTTCCCCCTTTGCAAGACACGAACTGGAGAGATTTTGGAAAAAAAACGTACCTCTGATCCATACAGTTTGATTTCGTTGCTAAGTGATATAGCTGTCAAGGAAGTAGTGACAGTTGCGGTAAAGATTGATATGATCACTAGACCAATGAGAACCCAGAAAAAAGCAAAGGTACGCGCCAGCACTGACCGAGGAGCGCGGTCACCATATCTGAAACGCAAATACGGAGTGTAGTATTTTAATTCTAGGAGAGGAGTTTTCTTGGGAATTGATTATTCACTTGTTTTTTGGAGGATGTTGCTGTGAAATGGTTCTGACAATGAAAACGCGGTTTTAAAAGCAAAACATAATTGTACAACAATTAAGACAATCATGGTAACAACAGCAACAACAACAACAAATAACGACAAACTGTTCCAATTTTTTCAACCATGAAGCCACTTAATTCTTCAAATCATCATAAGTCATTAAAGTGGCCATACGTGAAAATTTTTATTTCTCTATTTGAAAGTCCATATTGAAAAATGAACTTTTGCGAAAGAATTTTTCGATTCGAACGAGACACGAATTCTCTACGTTTTTTAAATCCTTCTTTGATTTGGTAAATGAGAGGAAGATGACAAGGTTGGTCTTATCAAGGATATCTCCGAGCGGGAATCAATTACATGCTTTTTTCATTGAGGGAGGAAAACAGGAGAGCCCGAAGAAAAACCTTTCGAGGAGAGATGAGACAAAATACAAACTAAGACCACATAAAGAAACCAAATCTAGCGTACTCTAACCATTGCACAATTCCTGCTTCTCTTCAGACCCGTAAATACGATATGGATTAACCTGCGATAAGGCGTTCTTTTCCTTAGAGAGGAAATAAAACCTGACCACAGGTTAGATATGGATGTATTGATGGTCACCGTCGATCGTTTCTCGGCGAATGATAACAACAACTGTGACTGTTAGTCAAAAAAAAAAAAAAAAAAAAAAAAAATATATATATATATATATATACAATACAATATGTATACAATGTGCCCTCCCGGTTGTCACCATAATGGCTTTATGGCAACTCCTGAACTTGGGCACAGGATGTACGGTTACACATTGTTGGATTGCATTGTGGAGTCACAAGAGTGCTCAAACTGCAAGCAGTGAGCGAAGCATTATGCCAATAGTGAACACCTATTATGAGGCTCTCCACCCAATCCAGAGAGTGCTCAAACTGTATGAACAGTGAGCGTAATATACAATACAATATGTATATATATATATGTATATTACGCTCACTGTTCATACAGTTTGAGCACTCTCTGGATTGGGTGGAGAGCCTCATAATAGGTGTTCACTATTGGCATAATGCTTCGCTCACTGCTTGCAGTTTGAGCACTCTTGTGACTCCACAATGCAATCCAACAATGTGTAACCGTACATCCTGTGCCCAAGTTCAGGAGTTGCCATAAAGCCATTATGGTAACAACCGGGAGGGCACATTGTATACATATTGTATATTACGCTCACTGTTCATACAGTTTGAGCACTCTCTGGATTGGGTGGAGAGCCTCATAATAGGTGTTCACTATTGGCATAATGCTTCGCTCACTGCTTGCAGTTTGAGCACTCTTGTGACTCCACAATGCAATCCAACAATGTGTAACCGTACATCCTGTGCCCAAGTTCAGGAGTTGCCATAAAGCCATTATGGTAACAACCGGGAGGGCACATTGTATACATATTGTATATATATATATATATATATATAACAATGTTTTTCTACTCAATATAGTTTCATATGGACTTTAATACAGGTCTGTTTCGTAGACCAACAAGGAGTTGGGCCACTCATCAGTTAAATTCCATGTACACTGTAGCATCGCTGGGGTTTATATACATCAGTAGCGTGATCGTTATAAGATTCAAACTTGAAAAACAATAGTAATAAAGCATTTGTAAATTTATGATTGGTTGTTGAGGATGCGATTGAACCTAAGGAGAAAATTTCGCTTGTGCCTGCAAGTCGATACGAGTTCATTACGTTTGTTGAGCGTTGCCATGTCCGGTTTATATACAATATAGAATTTCTCGGTACTACATAGATTACATCGTTTAGTAAGGTTGCTATAAGATTTGGCCTTGGCTAGAATTTTCCAGGAGATTGCGAAGTCTTTCTTTTGGTCTTTTAGCTGCCATAGATGTTTGCTCAGTTCGGTGTCATTCTTTTTACTTTCGTTTTTGAATGACATTTGGTGGTTTCGCCATCTCGTCTTGAACGCAGTGGCGGTGAGGCCGACGTACGTCTCTGTGCTTTCGGCGGTCGTGATGGTGGCTTGATACACTACTTCCTTGACGAAGCATTGTCCTTTCAAAGGGCATTTGTCTGGTGCTCTGCAGTTGCAGAGTTTGATGGGTGTTTGTTGTGGAGGTGGCATGTTCTGGCTTAGGATGCTTTTGTTGTGTCCATCGATGATCTGTTTTATGTTTGGTCAACAACTATAACTTAGCTTAAGATTGTTTTTGTTAAACAGCACTATTCTGGATTTATCAGTGTGGAACTCACCTGAAGTTATATATATATACATATAGCTTGCACAAAAGAGGATTGTCTTCCAATAAAAAGCACTTTATTCTAAAGTGGGTTTAGAATAAAGTGCTTTTCATTGGACGACAATCCTCTTTTGTGCAAGCTATATATACATATATATATCCTCACAGCCGTACAACCACCTTTGCATGATTAGACTGTTTGAGAGCCAGACCCACAGCGACAATAACAAAACAGTGGTGCGCATGTCAATCACGCACGATAATATGTCTTACCCGACGGTAGTCATGGAAACGAACGCCCACCAAAAGCCTTCCCACGTTCCTTTGAAGAACGAGCGCGGAAATTCCTCTGGGTTCCAGTAAGTGTCCTACAGGAAACAACAGTATCAATAAATTAAGCGATGACGTAGCGATGTTAATAGTGAGCACGAGCATTGAATGCATGGTTCACGTACCAGGGCCCAGATCACTATTCCTGACAGTGCGGCCATTATCAGGGTGAGTAACAGTACCGGCCAACCCTGGAACACAGCTTCCATGACAGCTTTGGCTGCGCTGGTTGAATCCTCTTTCTTCACTATAAATACGACCCCAGGGGACTCCACCACGGGATAAAATGGATAGTTCTGGAACCTGACGTCTTTCATGTCTCCATATACGGGCATACTCATTACCGTGCCTTGGGAAGAAAGAAAAAAATAAGTAGGGAGCTTAAGCACGCGCGTTTTTGAGACGCGGACGGCAACCGGAAGAGAACATTTCGAGTGCCAGGACAGTGGTGTCTCCTGGACTTTTATACAAATCATCTCTAATGGAGAAAAGATACTTAGCAATGTAAATGTGGTTGTGTGAAGAAAGGTTAAAGGGAAAACAACTCACTTTCGGTTGCCGTCCGCGTCTCAAAAATGCGCGTGCTTAAGCTCCCTAATGTGATCGAACAAACCCCGCGTATGTTCTCCTCAATGCGGCGCGCGATCAAAACACTCTTAAAAATGTGCTCTTAATTAAAGCATTCCCATTGCCAAGTGACTGTCGAAAGTAATCAAGCGGTTGCAATTGCGACGCTTAGTGATTGGTTTGAAAATCTCACGCCAGTTTATCAACAAATGAAAAGGAAAAGCAAAACCAATCCCGACTTGCGCGGACATGGAATTGCTACAAATTGAGCTGCTTGCACCTGCTGCGATTGTTCGAAGTAATTACTTTAGTATTTGTTTTACAACACTCAATTGAAAACCGCTCTTTAACTCAACTAACACACGACTATTTGTAACTATAAGCTCTTCGGGAAATGTCACTTAAAAAAAAAAACGCTGCCCACAAATAAGTGGCACAGCGCAGCGCAAAATTTAATAAGGCTGCGGCGTTTCATCAAGCTTATACAGAGACATGTTGCAGACCCCTTCTTCATAAAAGATATTAAAAAACCAAAGAGAACAACAATAACAACAAATTTTAGCAAATTATCCTAGGCAACCGATCAAAAGAAATAAACACATTAAAACAAAAATATCGCGCTATACCGTTCATCCCGATGTGTTTTTTCACCACTTCAGAATCATTGGATGGCACCTCAGTGAAGTTGAGATTTACGCACTGTTTGCGTTCCCCAGAGTTATCGACTGGATCTTTGCCGTCGCAGCATTCATGGACCAGCCTTTTTAAAATATCTGGAAAAATCCCAATGACGCCTCCCGTCTGCTCTGGGTCTTTGTAGATGTAAGGTGGGATTTCCCACCAGTCGATCTGAAGTGACAATGGGCATCTGTTGGCGACTAGTTGTTCACATTCACTCGGTTCAGGCACTGTAATATAGAATTATCGGACCGTTAATTACGTTTATACAAGAGTGAATAATTCACTCTTGGTTTATACTTGGTTTACAAAATAATTTCCTGATAGAGGCATTTTAGAAACCAATGAAAATTTGTTCGAAGACGTCTTTCGTCATCTATAATCATTGACAATCATGTAGGCTACATTGTATCTAAGATTGTTAAGAGGCTATACACCCCAAGACGTCTTAAAAGAGCTGGTGCGCAGCCATAGGCTATTGTCGATGTGTTTAACGTCGATTAGATCTATCTTAGAGTAGCTTAGAACAGCTTTATTTGTCTTTCATTTTAGAATCTATCCAAACTAGCGCCTTTAATATTATTTACCCGCATTGCAATCATCGATTATAACTACGCTCTGCCCTTGAGGAGTATGGACTCCCTCTCTAAAAGGAGAGTTTGAACCTTAACCCTAACCCCCCTAAAAGCGATTTCATTACCAAGGCAATCTCAAATGTCTCAAAAGTTAACCGGGATTACAACAATTCGGCCTCTTCATTTCTCAACACCTTCCATGGTGCCTTTGCAAGTGAACTTTGACTGCTTATTGTTGTAAGGTGCATTTAAGTATATCGATTTTGAACACGCCTTTTTTGAGCACGACGGGGGTGGTGTTGAAGCAGCGGTAAGCGCACTAACCAGCGTGAACCAGGTTCGATTTGTGGACTTAAAGCGAGTTTCAATCGAGTGTCGTAAAAACAAAACCATGCAAAGCAATTACTTTGGCCAATCAAAAAGAACGGAGACAATCCAGTGAACCAATTAAACCTCGAAGTAATTACACGTAGCCGACACAAAGCGCGGGAAAATGTGCACGCGCAAGCCACGATTGGTTTTGGTTTCACGTCTTTTTGGTTGACAAAATGGCGCGAGAACTTTGAACCAATCACTGGGAGAAGTAATCCAAACCAATACAATTCGCTAATTACTTTCGTCCCTAAATTGAAACCCGCTCTTAAGGTCATACATGGGTTGGGTTCAGTTGTTGGTGGTTGGCTTCGTGTGCTTTTATTTGATTTGCCGCACCCCCCCCCCCCCGGTCAGTAAAGACAGCACTTTTTAATGAAGTGATGATGATGGGGATGACAATGATGACGTTGATGTTGAAGCTGACGATGATGACGATGACAACGATAATCGTCATCGCAGTGGTCAAAATGTTGTGGACTCAAAAGGCGCAGCCGAGTGAGTCCACAACAACCCCCTTGGTGCACATCAGCTATTTAGCTGCCTTTTCATCGACCTACATAACAAATAAAGTATGTATGTATGTATGTATGAATCCGATTCATTCATACATAGAGAGCTGACGTTTTAATGGCCCTTCGTCAGGGCGAATGACGGGTATTTTTCACGGTTTTCTGTCTATGTAAATGAGAAACTTCAAAGAAATAAACTATTTTTATGGTAATTTGATATAAGAGCTTAGCACTTAGTTGATGAAGGTTTATAGAAAGAATTATGCAAAACATCTGTGGTTAACTTCTGTAAGTCAAAAGGAGTTTGCAGTACTGGCTGGTTTTACGCCGGACGGTGTTTTTTTATTAGATACTAAATTGGAAGGCGTCTGCTTGACTAATAACCGCTCTAATCCACAACTACAAGCTGAAAATAACGGCACATCGCGACGACGTCAAAACTACTCGTCTAAAATAAGGAGGAAACAAAGAAAATTATAAATGATCTTTCACTTCTAAGCGGGTGCATTTTAAAAATCCATCAATTTAGTTTTACGCGGTTTTACAGTCAGTGCAAGTTCATGAGATTCATCACAAATTAACAACTAATACAATATTTTAAGTTCTTCGCTTTTATCTCGAACCGCTACTATAGATTATTAAATAAGTGAGCTATTTTTCAGGGTTCTTGGTGACACTTCAAAAATGCTACCAATTCAGTATTCTTCTTAACGTAAACTATGTTTCAGAATTTTTTAAGGTACTAAGATCATGTAAAAGAGAAATTGAACTGCAAATATGGAATTTTCAAAAATAAACACGTAGGCTTTTTGCACGAATTCATTACTGAATGTATAAGGAACTTGCGTGGAATATTCAAAGACATTCGGAAATGGTATGATATCTCCCTCATTATTCGCGAATATAGCCATTTTTTTACAAAGCAAAAGATACCGAGCTTGGCTTGATAACTTCGAAATACCAGGCCAACCGACTGGAGGAAATTAAAAAAAAAAACATTTCTGTTCCTGCCTACTGTACAAACAGATAACGACAGTAATAATTTGATCTTCAGCATGTTGTAGTCGATATAAACATCTTTTCGTTCTGTTTATCAGTTGTTAAAATTCCTAAATATAACGTTAACTCGGCAAAGTATGTAAAATCCTCACCATCAGTCGTATTTGTAGCATTGTTTCCTGCGCTGGATTCGCTAACACTGCTTAAAGCGATGGCGAGTAAGATATGCAGCGATGCCTTTTGGCCCAAAACCCGCTTCATTATGTCCCTTTTGAAAGCCTTCTTTTGCAGAGCAAACACAAGTTTAGAAATACAACTGAAATTAACAAAAGCAACCAAACTTTATCGCAGGATATAAACACTTAAATCTCGCCTCCCTGCGAAAGTTTGTCGCTCGGGGAAATAAAATGCAAATTTTGCCAATTCAGTGGCACCAATCTCCCCATGGAGACTGAGTTCATTTATTATTAATTGTTGACACACGAAAGTACGTTTAATTTCCAACAATACGCACATTTCGCAGCTTCGAAGCCTTTTTCATCCATGCCCTTTTCTAACATAGCCAAATCTTCCACAAAAGTTACACAATCAAAAGAAACTTTGTGATTTTATCGAACAGGGGTTGACATTGTGATCTGGCGCATGCGTCATGTCATCATACGCAGGTGCCGTCTTCTCTGGTTGCTTAGAAACGTAAACAATTGAATTCATTTCCGAAAGAGTTTTACGTAATTACGTCAATTCAATGAGAATATAGGATATTGGAAATTGCAGGAAGCTTTGATAAACTCTCTTCACAAGAAACGTTATAATGTAAACTTACCAAGAATTAAGAATTTGTCGAGGTTTGAAGTGTAAATAACTGAGAAATCTTTAACCACTATGCGAGACCGAAAGTTAAAAGTTAAGGTAAATTTGTTTATAGACTAGAAAATTCCTAACTTGCAGTAGAGCCGAGCCAGAAGGATTAACATTAATTAACTGACTGTAACCAGAAATTCCCCTTGAAAATTAAAAAAACAGATTGACTAGAACAGTAGATGATAACTTAAAGGAGGCGACATAGACTTTTAGCTAATTTGACCGAGCGTACGAGTTCTAAATGAGTAAACGTGTGCACGAAAGTCTAACCCGGCTCTTAAATAACCGAAGTTCATTGAAACACTTATTTTACATGCGGTTGTAGTGTTGTATGGATGGATTCTCAGGAACAGCCTTATCACGTAATCTTTGGTTAGTTTTAAATTAAGATCACTGGAACGGAAAGAACAAACTTTATTCACGTGTATAAACGATTGTTATTCAAAACGTCTTCCGGACAATGTTCAAGCCGTATTCTATTATACACTGAGAGGATCATTAAATCGAGGCTGGTGCTAGGGATTTTTTTCCATGTCAGCTTCAGTCTCATGCTCCTTCCAGTTCAACCGTGAGAACACAAAAAAAACTATTGGAAGCGTCATGTGTCATTGTGCCTTGAAAAAGATGAAGGCCTCCATCGGCGCTTTTAGCTCATTATTTGAGTCCATTTAAAACAAGCCGAACTATTTTGGAACTAAATTTGTGATCAAAGCATCTCAACGAAAAAATAAATAAAAGATATTATAAAGTAGACGTTGTAAGTTCACGATTTCTACAAAAATCCGATCGTTACAGATCCCACGGTGATTGCGAAAAATGTAGAAAAGTTAAAAAAAAAAAATGCAGACCACCTTTAGTAACTCTTTAATGATTCTTTTTTCCTGGTGTTCTCGACTCTATTACTACAAACAACATATCTTCAATCTTTTGAATGCCTTGAATATTGAAATAATTTTGAAGATACTTTATTCGTAATTACGTAAGGAACGATCGTCCGGGTGAGTGTAGTCCTGAGAAGGCCTGTTTAGGATGACATTAAGGAGCTTAAGGGGATCGCACTTAACAACAGAACGACAATGGTTACTAAGGAAGCTTTTTCAAGAAAATAACACAAACAGCGGTGATAAACATTGTGTTCCAACGCATTTTTATAAAGCATACGAAACGTCAAGTTTTATAAAAATGCGTTGGAATACAATGTTTATCACCGCTGTTTGTGTTATTTTCTTAATCAAGCTACGATGGCCTAAGAACAAGAGTTTATACGAAGCTTTTTAGTTAAAGAGAGCTACAAAAAGAATGCATGGATGATTCTGTAAGTCACTTTTTTCAATGGAAACTTGAAATCACTTCAAACAGAAGCGCAACTAGTCCCAGTCCTCTGCCGTGCGTTTCAGTGAAAAGCAGGTAAAGGCTTCCAGGAAACGAAAGGAAGAGGCGCTTTCTTCACCGGATGGTTCCCATTATTTTTCGTAAACTGTAGCATGGAATTTCTATTTGGACAAAAAACGGAACTGATATTTTGAAGTGTATCAAGGTAAAGTCTCTGTTACGAGCTTGAAGGCCCATTAAGGCCAGCGCTTATCTCCGGTTTTCGTAGCATGAAGCGACTAGGAGTATTTATGCTCCCCCCTGGATGGGATGCTAGTACATCGCAGGGTTACCCCCAGCATTACGCTGGTACCCATTTATACACCTGAGTGGAGAGAAGCACCGTGAGAGTAAAGTGTCTTGCCCAAGAACACAACACAATGTCCCCGGCCAGGCCCCGAACCCGAACAACTCGATCCGGAATCGAGCACACTAACCATGAGGCCACCGCGCCTCCCACAGTGTATCAAAGGAGGGCCTTATGACGTCATAATTTTTTGGAGAAATAATTTCTTTTACATACTACACATACATATTTTGTGTTAGAATGTTCTCATACTGTTGCGTTAAAAATTTGTGAAAAACATAGTTAACTCGCTGAGCTTTTAGGTATTTTCTGTTTTGGTCACGTGATTAACCAAATATGGCTGTGAGTCTAACCAGATGAAGGAATGTTAAATAGAACACATTTGGCAAATGGGGATAACTGTAGAGTTAAAGGAATTCGAGAAATGACTATTTGAAGGGGTCCATAGCAACGGTTTGGCAGTTAAGATCCACCATGAAGCACGTGTGTTTTAAAAACGCTTGAACTATCACATACCGTAGATTTGATGTTAGTCTTAGTGTCTACTAAAGTTAAGCCTGCTCGCGGATGGGGTTAGTACTTGGACGGGAGACCACTGAGACTAAATTTCTAAACTTGATTCATTTTTTATTTTGTTTGGCCGTCTACGTCTTTTTTTATTCCTGCAATGGATCCATTTTGTTGTTTAGGTTTGGTAACATCATTGAAATGATCGATTTCCACTAAAGCCCTTTCTAAATCACTACATTTAGACTACGTCTCTTGCATCAAATTAATGCTTCATCCCCTACATGAGCGAGCCAAAAAAGGAGAGTTTTGTTTCCTTGGGTCAAGTTTGCACTCCGAAAATCGAAATGGCGCAAAATGTTAAAATATCAGATTTTGAAGAAACAAAAAAAATTTTGTAGTCGAGAGGTTTAGCGCGCTTCTTTCGTGCGAAAAGAAACCCGAGGTGACACACGCTAACACCAACCCGGTGCGTTCAATACATCAGGCATGCACACAATCATTTCACCCACCCAATTAGCAGCCATGTGTGAGCATGCGTGATGTGTTGGCCACACCGGGTTGATGTTAGCGTGTGACACTTTGCCTTCTTGTTGTTCTTTCGTCTGCCCAGAGCAGCTGAGGGCTACCGTACGGAGTTGTAATCGTTCCCCGGTTTGTGGGGCTTAATTCAACTTCCACGGATTATGCACATTTGTGACTACGAAGACTACTACGAAGAAGAAAAACACGAAAAAAAAACAGGAATTGTTACCGTGGCTGCCTACGGCATCCCACGGAAATATCTGGGAGACACCACTGTCCTGGTACGCAAAATGTTGTCTTCCGGTTGTCGTTCGCGTTTCAAAAACGCGCGTGCCTAAGCTCTCTATTGACTGACGTTACGACAACCTGAGCGGAAGTCATCATTTGTGTAACGTAAGTCGGTGGTATAAACACTCAGGTCGTTGATGTGATTGGTCAACTAAGTCGTGCTGTTATTGGTCGACCGTCAGTTCAGCCACGATGTTATTGGTCATAAACAATCAGGTCGTTGATGTGATTGGTCAACCAAGTCGTGATGTTATTGGTCGACCGTCAGTTAAGCCTCAATGTCATTGGCTGTGAAGACTTTTTTCGTCTTCTCATGGCTAGACCTTGAACGAATCCGGGAAAAGGTGGCGTCTAACAAGTTTCTCAAGCATCAGTGCTCGATCAAGCGGATAAAACTGCGAAAGAGGATATGGACTGATTTAGCACAGAGTTCAAGAAGTATAGTTTGCAACACGACCCGGAGTAACTTAAATGTTTCCAACGGGACCAAAGGCAACGAAATGTGGCTAGAGTTAAACGGATCGGTGACCCTCTCTCACTTTTGGCTGAAATATATTTAATACGAAGTTTTTAAGTTTTATTTTCAAAATATAAGTACTTCCTAAATAAGGTTGACGGTACGTTGGGCGCATAACTCTTCAATGCTTCACTTAACAAACTTGTACATGGTAAACCGCGCCAACGGAGCGAAACTTTTTAAAATTTCAAGAATTTCTTCTTTACAAAACATCTGATTTGTAAAAAAACATATCTTAAAATAAAGTGAAACATAAAGCTATGTAGTTTCTTTAGTTCTTGAAGTAAGTGGGACTCCGTTGAGTGAGACAAACCTTTACCCGAATTAAAGAGATCAAAACACGAATGGATACATTTTCAACGCGTGTACGTCAAGTTCATCTTTTCAAAATCATGGACCATGGATTAATAAAATATTTTGGGCAAAACAACGCCTTTCGAAATATACAACACTGACAAAAATTTAAAAAACGCGTTAAAGTGAAGGGCGAACATAAATGTTACAACGTTTTCGTGTTTATTTTTTTACGAGTTAAATACGTCGATATTATGTGCTTCGAAGGCAAAACAAGTTCTTAGATTTGTTTTAATCACAGTCGATAACACAAAATAACACCCGTGTCTTCGACGTGTCTGGTGCCGTATATTACTGGTGGTTGTCCTGTTTTTTGAAACACTCGAATGAAAAAAAAAAAATTAAAATTATTCCTAGCGGACCTAGCGATCTGTTAAAGAGACACTATCTCCTCTCGCATCTTAGCTTCCTGAATGTGGTAAACGGATGAAGATTCATAGGCAATCAAATTGTAGAATTTTGGTTTTGCTATTGACTCTTGCAACATTTGTCATAGTTGGTGTCCACTTTCAGGCTGTCTCTATTGCAAATAATTCATACACGTTGGACGGTGAAGAATTCGTTAATTCAAATGCCAGATTATCTAGCCTTACAAAGAAGGAATTTGTATACCTCGCGCAAGCGGAGAGCTGTTTATCACAACATATAACATGGTTTATAAAAGCTGAAAACATCTCCAAACGCCGCGATGTAATAGTGCTCAGTTGGGGACAACCGTGCATGGAGTCATCCGCAAATTCGAGTGGTGTAAATTATTTTTATCAAAAAAATACTACATGGAGCGAAGGACGAAACATTCTGTACCGCTTGGCCATGAAAAGACGCGAAAAATATCGATATTACATCTTCATGGATGAAGACATTGAATTTTCATTCACGCCCAACACGAGCGAAGACATCTACAGTCGAGACGCCGTGCACCCACTTGAAGCGTACGAAAACTTTCTACTAGGCTACGAGCCCGCTATCGGCTTGTGCGATTATTGCAGTAAATGCGGAAAAATTTTGCCAAATGGCTCAATCGTTCCCGCGTTATGCTGTTCGACACGTCCAGCGGATGGAAATCTCCCACCAATTTTACCAGTAACCATCGCATTTGACGCCGCTATAAATGCTTTTCACGCTGATGCCATTGGACATATTTTACCTTACAGACTTGACTACGAGGAAATAAGCTGGTGGGAAAGCCAAAAATATGTTATTTTAGCTTCAGATATTTTATTCCGGGGCCAGGTTTTAAGATACACCCACGTGACCGCCATTAACAACGATCACAGAGACTATCCTCAACAGATACTTGACAACTGGGCGGATATATTAAAAGATATAAGGAACCATGTGCCCGAAAAGCTTAGAAATCACAGCGTATTTAACACTGACCCTGTTGTGAACATGGTGCCCGTTATTACAGGAAACGTGGTTCATACTTTGTTGTGGAACATATCCATTCCGGAGGCCAAAACGCCAATTGTGCCTTACCGTCATTTTGATCAATGACGTTAGTGCGAGCTTCAATTGAGTGTCGTAAAACTAAAACCAAAGTAATTACTTTGGCCAATCAAAAAAGGACGGAGACAATCCAGTAAACCAATCAAGACTCGGAGTATTTACACGTAGCCGACACAAAGCCAGGGAAAATGTGCATGCGCGAGCCACGATTGGTTTTGGTTTTATGATTGGTTAAAAAAGTGGCGCGAGAACTTTGAACCAATCACTGAGAGAAGTAATGCAAAACCAAAGCAATTCGCTCTAAATCACTTTCGACACTCAATTGAAAACCGCCCTACGCAGCTCACCTGTGCCGTTGATAAATTTTATAAGAGGATAAAAGCAACATAGCCAAGCCATTCGTGTTAACCACACGCGCGGTCGAAAGTAGTAGTAAGAATAAAAAAATAAAGCAACTAATTTAAGATGGCGCTGGATTGATAATCCAAACGAACGGAAACGGTAACACAAAGACGAAACATCTCGTCGTCCGCGGATGTCCAAGAATGTGGCTGACACTGTGCGCATGCCGAATCGACATCGAGAACAAAATTGATAATGAACGATTCTTATTCAACAATTACGTAGGGTGCGATTCCGGCGCTGAATGGCAGTAAGTGATCAGTTCTTACTAACATACAGGAAAGTGTTTTCTATTAAAGTGTGACACAAGCTGAGATTTGCAAAAATCTAAGTTATTGCACTAGGCCTGAGAGAGTGCTCTCTTCCCCCGCTACACACTCACTTTCCATGTGGGAAATCTCTAAACCCTATTATACAAGGTAGCTATAGGCGTGGAATCCATACACAACAATATTCTGGACTCTTTTATTCAAAGAAAAATGACAAATCTTGTGAGAGGAAGGTTATGTGGGTATTTAATATCAATGAAATATTACACCAGAGTATTTTAACGGAGCTTGCAGCGTTCCCCTCAACATTAGCTTAAACGTCTATCCGCGAGGTTATTTCTTTGACCATTTCTTTGAGTTTACATCCAATCTTTTCCGAACTTGGGAGACCAAAATGATCTTTTCACTTTTCTATCTCGGTTGCCGGGTTGAGAGCTAAGCATCATACGAACAGAAGATCTTTTTCCAGGGGGAGGGCCGCCCTGCTTATATCCAACTCTCCATCTTGTGGCCGAGATGTCCGTATTTAATGCATCGTTTAGACTTTTCAAGGGAATGTTACCGACTTTCCTGCTTGCGTCTTCGACTCCAATTTTCCCAGAACCGTCGAATGCCTCGTCCCCAGGCCTAGGCGGCCACATTGCTTTCTGCCCCACTGTTGTTCCTTGAAAACATGAAAGAGGCAAAAAAAGCAAGTCTGCACACATTTCCTAATACCCCTTCTACGCTTAAGATCCTGATACAAACCAAACAAACTTCTCAAGAAAGACGTTGAGAATCAGATCGCGATCTTGATGGTACAGCTCGATTCTCTGAGTACTCACAGCTTAGGTTTTCAAACGTTAAAACCCTGTTTTAAACAGCAAATGAACGTAGCTTTCAAAGGCTTTCGTTTGACTGGTCACATTTAAGGATTTGGGACACAGAAAACCACGTTTAACCTCCTTGACGCAGTGCAAGGGATGGCGCAGTGGTGAGAGCACTCGCCTCCCACCATGCAATGTGGCCCGGGTTCGATTCCAGACTCGGCGTAATATGTGGTTTGAGTTTGTTAGTGCTCTTCTCTGCACCGAGAGTTTTTTCTCGGGGTACTCCGGTTTTCCCCTCTCCTCAAAACAAATATTTGACTTCATTTGCGTTGATTGTTAATTTCAGTTTACAGTGTCCCCAATTAGTGCTCCAGCGCTAGAACGACAAGACACTTAAAGAAAGTTCCTTTCCTTTACTTTTCCTCAGAATAATAAACAGCACCCCAGAAAAAGTACTGATCAGTGGCTTTGAAAGGTTACACTTTGTGATTCTATCTACTACAACAAAAAAAACAAAAAAAAAATTGGAAGGATAGAACCATCTTGTTCAGCACAACCAACATCACAAAAATTTCCTGTTCAATAGCTGTCATTTGAATGGTCGCACTTCAGGATTTGGTCCTCTTGCTAAAAGGTCAGAGTTACCATTAACAGGCGCGCGCGCGCGCGCGAGTGCCACGAACCACGCGATGGCGCTCTCGGTTTGTTATTACTATAGTTCAATCAAGGCTTGCTGCATCAAGGTTGTAAGAATTATTTTTAATGCATAACTGTTTTTAAGGAAAAAAGGAACAACAAGTGCTGAGAATAATTTGACCAACAGTCTTGTATACTTAATTTTCACACACGTGATCAGCGGTTATGTTGTTTTAACTGGAACAAAAGAAAAACTCGACGCATTCATATATCTATTGTTCTGTCGTCAAACAATGTATGGTATTATAGGATTAAATCTTAATCCACGGAGAACACGGCTGCAGTCACGTCTTGCGAAAGGGAAGAATTATCGCACAAAGGCCGAGAAACCCGACACTAACATTACACGCACGAGTTGCGTACCTAGAGTAGAAGTGCACAGGCACAAGGAGCAGTACGCAGTTATTACAACGGCTCTCGGGATTGGCTCAGAAAACAATGGACCAAAACAAACCAGCAAATCAACGATGGACCCTAACCCTAAAAACAATAGAGCTGCGTCCTAAAGGGATCCAATGAAATTAGAGGTTGTAAAGAGCTGCGTCCTATCTCTTTCGTCACGGTAAACCATTTCAAGTACACTACACATCAGTAAAATATAGACCGATAGGTATATTTTGGCTAACTCAAGGTCTCGCATCAGCGGCAAACAGAGAACCGCTTAAACTGTTGCAAAATATGCATACATGAAATGAAATTTAAAGACAAACTAGCGACACTGAGGATACGGAAGACCAAAAACCATGGTGGGAAAAAATGGAAACGTATTCTCCGAACCGATGCAGTGCCAATAACCCCTGGGGTTATACACACTCAAAAAACACAAACTTCGGAAGTCTAACAGTGGTTGATGCAGGCCAAGATGGGCTAAGCACGTGATAAACTCAACTTTTATACACGTCGTATTGCCCATCATGCACTTAATTCATACCAGGTCCTTCTGCTTCGCGCCGTTTTGTCTCTTTCCCTCACTCGAACGCCACAAAATACATTTTTTGTTACGAGCCTTCGCGAGTAGCAACACTATATGCGATTTATGCGGGGACTGAGCGATTTATAAATGCCACAAAAAGTCCATTTTTCAGCAAAATTCATTCTGCCGGTGATGATCTTAAGTGTGTTTAGTATTTACGATCAGCGGCAGTAATTGCCAAATATGTGCGTGCGCAGACCACGTGGTCTGTCTTGTGAGCGGTCTTGTTTCCCTTCGAGGTAAAAAACACCGCTCACAGTTCCAAAATTAACGGGAGAAACGCAATTTTATCTATCGCTTCAATTCATCAGTATCGATTTAGTAATATTTCCAGGGGAAGAAAACGCTCTTTCCAGGAGTCTTTTGGCACTCATGTCAAGTGCGGAAGTGGGAAACCGCTACAGTGGGTCAAATTTTAATAGAGACACGAAGGTTGTATTTGAATGCAATAGAAGTATTACACCTTTTGTCGTTCAATAACCGCACAAAAACCTTCATTCTAGCGAAGAAGCATTGTCGTAAGCGTGAAGAGGCACTCGTGTTGAAAATTGTTTAACTCGTTCGCTGCGCTCATATTTTTCAACACTCGAAGAGAAATTTCGTATCTCCACGCGGCCATGTAATATCCTCTATGTTTTTCGAAGTCGCTAAGCAGTCTTTTCCTAAACTCACCTTGAGGAAGGCCTTGTCTTCGGCTGGCTTCCTCGCGGGCACCCATCAGTTGTAGCTGGTCTGGTACAAGGTTATTTACAGTTTTGAACATTAAAGATTTCGTTTGTTTATAACGTCTGTCAGCGAGGCTTTTCCAATTGAGGGCATAAAGAATCTGTGCAGATCTGACATCCCAGCTCTGTTTTGTAATTACTTCTCTAGTTTGTGGCTGAGGCCATTACCGAAACAGCCCCACACAGCGTTGCAATAATCGAGATGTGGAAAAATCAGTGACTTATAAATTGTGACCAGGGTATCGGTCTTTCCCGTTGTCTGCATACCCGTCTGTAGGCCCTCTCACACACCGGTGCTCTGCCATATCTTCTGGCGGTCCAAATGTCCAAATGTTACAACCACATTCGTCTATGTATAAAGACGCAATGACCTTAACTACGCCTATATTCATAAACCAATGAGTGTATTCAAAACGGCTTTGAACTCCGGCACATCAAGTCGATTTCTATCAACAGGCCTAGGCAGAGGTCTTTCTAAGTTTAAGCCTTAGAGGCATTCCGTCTAGTGTTCTTGCTATTGTACGGTCATGTACTCGAGGTTTTCTTGGTAGTAAAAACAAATTGCGATTTTCAGACGGCAATACCACATTATATTGACGGCTAGTTGAGAGAAAATATATTCCGTATTGGGTGGAGTCGCGAAGCGACGGAATATATTTTCTCCCAACGAGCCGTCAATATAATGTGGTATTGCCGTCTCAAAATCGCAATTAGTTTTGTATCGCGATCCATCATTTATAAGGATAAATAAAACTGTAAACTAATCAACCCGCGCCTGATCGAAATTGCAATTCTTTCTACCTGCGAAACGTATTTGTTTGCGTGCGTCAGCAACCCAATTCACTGCAACGGCGTCAATTTCAATATTATATTAAAACCAATCACAGACTGCAAAAGTGAGACGGCAATACCACGAAATATTGACGGCTCGCGCATAGGCAAAACTATAAGAAGATCGCGATACTCTTCGTTGAAGCTCTCTGTTGATTTCCGTCAATGTCAGCGTGAAATTTTCTTCCACTACAATAAATTGTTCGCTTTCTTCGTCTACCTTAACATTATTGCGCCTGCCTTCTTGTGGTCGCTCCTCCACTCTGCCCCCCCCCCCCCGCATGTATCTGGTCAACATTCAACATACTCCTTGTTGTTGAAAGGTTCACCACCTAGTCCAACCATTAGGTACTCTTCTTTTGGGTCTTCGAATGCTCTTACACGGCGCTCCCTCATGTCACTTGACGGCCGAATTCGGTTCTTCGTGCAGCCATTATGGCTTTGTGCAAAAGAGAACTGCAACTCCAAAAAAATTTGCATCGCCGCAAAAAATCATATTAACGAAGACGAACATAACAATACTAAATTTCAAAACTTGCCTTTCACAAACTGAAAAGAAGAAGGGTTGAAATGATTATGTCCTCCAATGGCTGTAAGTAAAAGATTATTGAATGACCGCCTGTGTTTATTGATTGCAAAAA
Organism: Montipora capricornis; assembly: GCF_036669925.1. Lineage (NCBI taxonomy): Eukaryota > Metazoa > Cnidaria > Anthozoa > Scleractinia > Acroporidae > Montipora > Montipora capricornis. Next base: position 883,738 of record NC_090887.1, read on the forward strand.
AAAAAAAGACGCTAATGAAAGAGCCCAAATCTTAATGAACATTACGAAAAATATCCATGATTGTGAAATTGTACGCCAAACCCGTTAATGAACGTTTCATCGCACTCTTCCGTCCTCGTTATTGACATTGAAGGCCTCTTCTGCCTAATAATAACGCTTCTACGCTCGAATGAAGGTTTCCGGGCGGTTATTATGTACCAACAGGTTTAGTGTCAGTGAATTACATCTAAACGTAACATTGTTTTTAACAAAGACAAAGCGCAGTGATATCGTTTAAGGTGTGCTTTGAAAACTCTCTTCTAGATATGACATGCGTTTAACAGAGAACATTTAACATAGCATGATTACGTTTTCTATGTGTTTGAAAAATTCTCTTTTATTTAAGTACATCTAATTCGCAATTAAAAACGAACACTGAACTTAGTGTATGATCAGTACATAACATGTGTAAGACAGACATCTATTAAGGAGCTTTATTTGAGTATGATTCATCCGGGCGTTGCCCTAGTAACGAAAATGGGCCTACACAATGCCAGAGAGAATCTCTGACCAGGGTGGGAATTAACCCACGACCTCTGGATTAGATCACCGTTGCTCCACAGCTGAGCTGCAGTGTCAAGCAGGAGCAAGCTGTCGTATCACTGCTTTCGAGTTCTGAAAAAAAATCTTCAATTCCTAAATGTCCGTGGCATTTTCGTATTCAAAACAGAACTCTGTCCTCACCATGATTAAAATCAATACAGAAATTTTGTTTACGTTAATTGTACTTGCATCACTTGAATAGTTCATTTAAGGACAAATAATTCTGTACTTTTTTTCTGGATTTACGCATCACGTTGCAATCTTTCCTTCCCTTGCTATGGCTCACTTTCTTCGTTCTTCACGATCGCAATTTGCGTATTACTTTAGTTTATTTCGCGACTCAATTCGCAGCCTTTAACTTGCCATTCTGGTTAAAAAACGTTTCTGAGCCGAAGTTTCTAACATAAAGCGGTTTTTAACTCGAAGAATATATCAGTGAAGGGGAAAAATAACATCACTGTTGAAAGTACTTTATACCGCACACAGAATAACAAAAACAACATTAAATTCCTATTAACCTTGGCAAAGAGGGAAGTGAATCAATATGCACTGAAGCATAATTCTTAGGAAAACGTACACTAACGAAAGCTAAAAATACGGTTATGACGTTTTACTGACGCAAATTAGAGGAACATTTAATGTCCCATGCTTCCTGTTCTCATTATAGTATTGAGCTTCTGATTTCGTGCTTAGCATCCTCACCAAGTGATGAGCAATAATATTTGTTCTAATTTTCCGCATTTTACATTTGGAATAAATAGTTGTCGTTAGTACTTCACACTGAGCCCGGCAGAATGTACTTGAGGAAATCCTTATTTAAAAAAGAAAAAATCTCGTCAATTTTACGTTTGATGTTTCAATTTCCTGTAATGAAAAACGTCATCGATTTCTAGACGTAGTTGGAGAAAAAGCAAATTAAAGTTTCCTCAGAATCTCAATTTGATTCTTTGGGTGATTCAGTTTCACTTCTCACTTAAACGACAGAACAGAGCAGAACAGAGAAACCGGGTAATGATTGAATAATAAAGATTTCGAGGACTGAATATGTTGTCGGTCAAAACCGGTCTCAAATTGAATCCGTTTTTATTTCTAGGTTAAACTGGTGATCCTCATTTTACAAAGGTTGAATATGCACTCTACCTATCAGCTATCAACTCACCAAAAAGGACTGAAAACAACTATACCTTCCCTCAAGCTTTGTCTTACGCATCTCAACACATCTTCTTAATCATTTCGTATTATCTTACCGGTTTTTGCGTACATACACTTATCCATTCAGTCTCAACATTAAAACATAGTTAGGGAACAAACAACTGTACTATGCACTTACCAGTAGTACTCGAACTCGAACATGAACCACTAAACATGCTCAACCCAACACAGTTCTTTTCATAACTTATTTTTGTATAATAAGTCAATTGATATCCATGTATAATGAACAAAACTAATCCTAACCTGACCCTAAATTTTCTCTAGGCTTAATGTAGGTTCCAAAAACGTTCCTTCAATTCATCTGAGTGCATATCTTCAACCTTTGTGAAATGAGGATCACCAATTTAACCTAGGTAAAAATGGACTCAACCCACGGGAACGAATTTTACCGGTATCATACAGGCCTACGGCTATGATGAACTGGAATTTTTCTTATGCAGCAAGCCATTCACCTATTTTTTACAGTTTATAAAAGAAAATTCAAAGGAAGGCAAAAAATGAAAAATTGCAAAAAACCAAAAAAAAACCAAAAAACAAAACAAAAGAGTTTTGGACTAAGAGCAGCTAAGTTCGGGAATAACAATTTACTATGATTGTTAGAGAATGCATTTGAATCACCTGATTTTAGTTTCTTGTCGTTCGAATTATTCTGGCGTTGGATTGCGAGAAAAAAATCCTTCCGTGTGACCATCCAAAGAACTCATCAAGTAGATATCATTTGTACGATCAAGCACTGCGACCAACCTAATTCGTATTCTAAACAACAAAGAACTAATTGGTGGGTTACAATTTGATCCGCGTCAAAGAACGGTTCCTAGCTTCGCTGCCATTCTGGAGGAACGCCTCACGATGTCAGTTAATTGCGATTTTTTTTTTACCCATATTAACTACCCGACTAAATGTGCTCCTTTTACAAGGCGAAGTAGTCAAAGTTCCCAAATCAGGTTGTAGAAATTACTCCTACCTGTAAGACAGATAAAAATCCCTAGACAAATAACCGTGATGAGGCTTGACTCCATGTTCACCTTTGTCTAATGCTCGTTGTCGCATTTGAACATTGGAAAGCGGTATTTATAGGCAAAATTTGTTTGCGTGGTCGAACAAAATGGGTCTTGCAAATTTCTTTAATGAAAGCCAAAACACTCGGGAAGGAAATAGACGCAACTTCCTAATCAATGTGGAGCCATTTCTGCTAAGGAGGGCTGAGTAGAGTATATTATACAACGTACAGCACTTGGCGTCTTGCTTGAGGCAGGTAAAGACATACCTCCTTTGCAAATACTTTAGTTGTAGAGATCAAGTTTGCATTTGTTAATGGTAGCTTACAGGAAACGAAACAGGAGTAACAAAGGGAATAACACACTCTTTCATTTGAAATTTGCTTTATAGTGCTTTTTGGGTGTCATTTATACCAAGTCATCATTTTTTTTCCATCGACGGCAATAAAAGGGAAAATGACATCACAAAATGATCACGTGCAAGCTTTGTCCAGAGAAATCAGATGTGGTTTGCAAAGTTATTTTCCCATTAACTACCGCCTTTTAGGTAAATATAGGAAATAAAAACTTTCCACATCAGGGAATCAAAGTCACCATTGGAAGAAGCTTTTAATGACGTTTAATGGAGATATAATTACCTTCGACACAAATTATGGTCTTCCTATCACGTTTGCGTGAAAACTGATATTTTCAAACGCTTAAGGCAACTCTCTCACAAGTCTTGCGAAGAAAAGGCAAATTTTAAAAATACCTGTATTTAATTTTATCTAGCTTACAGTGCATACATTGTCTCGGCGGCCACTTGAAATTTAAACATCCAATTCTAAAGAAAAGTTGAAATTACGAATTTCGACCAAAAGTAACAAAATTTAAATTTGTTTTAAAAGATTGTTTTCTATTCAATTTTCCATAAATGAAAATCGCTCATATTCTTTTTTGGATAGGATTTAATTAAGACAGCACCAAAGATC
>NC_090887.1:892500-912500 GCF_036669925.1 Montipora capricornis
AAGTGAAATCATTGAGTGAGATCGGAAGATATACAGGGCATTATTTTATGGGGAAAGGAGTGTTGAATGTTGCCAAACATCCATGGAATGGAAGGAGATCACCATTTTGAAATTAAAATGACAATAGTACCCGACTAAAATAATAGAGACTCCACGAAATTTCATACATTTGCAACTGAATGGGGATGTGATCAATCAGTGGGGAAGTTAAGCAACGGCGACAGCGACGGCAAGGAGAGCGTCATCTCAAAATATAAATTCCGTCATTGTAATCACTTCGTGACTTTTTAATATGACAAGGGTGTGGTAGTTCAAACATGACACTGATTGGAACGGCGCAAAATGAAAATTTCGAAAATATATCCTCGAGTGCTGGCGTCCTTCATAAAACCTCAAATCTGGCTATTTCACGTTGTTGTTTTGCTGACAACGGCAAAGGAATGGACAAAAATGAAACACGCACGTGCAGAGCAACTTGAGCAGTAGCAAAGAAATGCTGAAATAAATCCAAACAAGAACAGGACTCCAACCCATGACCGGAGTGCCATTCTTCAAACGTTTTGATGAAAACCACAGGTAACTGACTTACTGCGGTGTAAAGATATGAATCAAGTGTCTGCCTCTCCAACAGTTATCATTAACCATGAAATGATATATTGAACTGCGGATATGAAATCAAATAGAGCTATGATCCCTCGCAGTTATGAACGCAATTTTAGCAAATGCGTGGAGAGGCCTGAAAAATTCAGGACCCCGTTGAAGGGCTCGTCCTGAATTTTTCAGGCTTCTCCACGCAATTGCTAAAATTGCGTTCATAACTGCGAGGATCATAGCTTCATTTGAATTATCATTCAAGGTAGATGAAAATTTGAGGCATGTCAGCGCCAGAGCTCTTTACTACCAAAAGGAACCATGCAAGCCAAAGTCCGAGTAGAAAACCGGAGAGAGATCGGATAATGCATGCACTGGACCTCATTTAAATGGGTCGCGAGGGTTTCATGAGCGCCATTTCCTGATTATGTACGGAATGGTTGAGCCACGAGGTCAATGACGACTTGAAGTTTAAACTAAATACCCAACTTCAGTTAACCGAACGAAATTTGGTTGCCGACCGGGTCGCGTAGATTCAGTTCTCAAACGATTCCTGATCAGTTGCCCATAGACTATTAAAAGGTCACGACTTTCATTATCTAAACTTCTTCATAAAAGACAAGAGCAGGATCAACGTAAAACTCTTCGAAAGTCATAAATAGCAAACACCATTGACATTTCATGGAGGTTTTGTGATATAGGTGAGTTTTGGCCGTGCAAAATCATATTATCTATACAGTGGAGGGTCGGCCAGTACTTCAAAGATCACTTAACTGTAAAGAAACGAGTTAAGAGGATAAATTCACAGTCCTGGGTAGATGTCGGTTCTTCGTTGAGATTAGACGTGGCCAAGTTAAATGAAGCAAGGAAAATGATTTATTGATCAGCAGCTCCCAACACTGTCCAGTGGATGAGGAATAGTGAAACCAATTGCGCTATCCAATGGATAGTAACTTATCCGATGGATAGCGTAATCCACCTTTTGAACAGCTGGGGCCCGGTTGAAAACACTGCAAAGTTCCTTGCTTTATTCTTAATAGTGATCTGTACAGTTCCTCTTCCCGCAGACTAATTATATATTTGTTTCTTCATCTAGATCGGAAATCAGTTTTATAATGCCTTAACTACTTTTCCCTGCAAGTATTTCGTGCCTAAGTTCTGGTATGTAATCGAAATGCCACTCCAATAGACAAAGGAGCTTAAGACTAGAGAAGTAAGCATAATCCCGCGATGGGCCATCGAAAAGCTCCTAAACGTGCGCACTGTTTAGAAAAATAACTCGACAAAAAAGCACACATGATAGTATATAATCCGTTGCCTCATTAACAAGTTCTTTTGGACGTGAAGGATTTGTGTTTGCTTTGTTTGCCACCTAGTGTTTTAAAGTGTTTTTGTTAACTTTAACAAAAGCTATGCCAAAGGAAACCGATTCAAAGTTATAGATCTTAATTCCAGCCTAGAGGCACTCGAAACCTCAAATTCAGTGCAGATTGATTTCCACAATATAAATTTCAGTGAGTTTTCCTCAAGAGTAAAGGAACGGCGTAGCATCCGCGTGAATCGAAATTAAATTGTCGGCCTCTTCTCGTTCAAAAACTTTCGCCCTTAAATAGTTGTATTCAGTCGCAAGTCGTCGAACCGGCCATCTTCGTTTACAGGCTTGAAGTTGTGTTTTTGAACAATGCTCCACTTTGTGAAATAACTGTTTAAGTTAGGAATACGTTCTTTCTCACGCATTTTCAATCATTTCCGTCTACAGCTCATAAATTAATTCGTTTTTTTCGGGTATAGCTACTTAAAACGAGACTTTTTATACGTGCATAATTTTCAACTGATGATAAACCTCATTGCCTTGCCGCATAAGAATGGGCGATTTCTATCCACTTCCCCAAGTACTGACCGCGTGCAAACAAACCTCAGAACTTTGGACTGATGGTTGTAAAAATCTTAACAACTAAGAATGGAATAAAGAAATTCTTTGATAAAAGATACAAATTGTAAAGAAAGCGTGTAAAGGAAGAGAATGAACCAGAGGTTTGAGAATAACGAATTGGCAGCGTATTGTTAATAGAGAGACAAATGCGTGTGGTATATGAATTTTCAAGGTGTATATAGCTTAACTTCCTTCAGGCCAGTTGGAAAAACTTACCGGTGGAGTTTAAGGCCGGTGTCAGTCTTAGGATTTGTTGAATATCCGTTTTCCGGATTACCGTTTCTATGGGCTGAGCATAATTGTTGTAAGTATTGATCCACAAGTATCCTTTTTCTTAATGAAGCTGATCAGTTCTCTTCCCAGAGAGAGATTATAAACAAAGCGGATTACTTACTTAAATCTAAGGCCATTGATACTATTCACATCAATGAGGAGCCCAAGCACGCATTAAAAAGGCCTGTCAAGCTGAGGGGAGCAGCTACGATATGAGGGACTAGAAATCAAATCGAGTAAAAATGGAATGTTGTTTTTAGGGAGAGCGGAAACTGCGACAGAACTGAGACGCAGAGGCAAACTGAACCTGAGGAACATTAGTGGAAAGGCGAGGTCTCTCACCACCAAGGTTTTCCGATGGCCGGTCACTTGATAGATAGATGACCTTTATTTAAACACGATGAAAATCAAAGCTAAAGGCTTGTGGTCGCTACATGCTCGGATTCTCTATGAAATATGGTAAATTGCACCAAAAATCTGAAAATCGTTCACTTCACTCTCAGCTCTGGAACAAATTATAGGTCTTTGTTTGAACTCATTCAAGTGTGCGCTGTTTCACACTGAATGAAATGAAGCGTGATATCAAACGTACTTCGTATGCTAAGCTATTAATCCGCTGACCGCTGAGCGCACGTGTTTTCTAATGAAGTGCTTGCACGTTTGTTTTTCCAGTCTCAAGTGCCCATTGTGGAAAGATGAGGTATGAAATCGCCCAAAATTGCGTGTCAATAGCCCAGTCTTAAAAATGATTGGTTGCCAAAAATCTTTTTGATTTTCGCTATAAAATATCTTCAAGTTTTTAGAGATTTCAGTCTCGCTGCGGAAAAACGCCACCTTTGGTCTTCTCCGAACACGAATCGGCGCAAGGTAGGAGTTTTGTACAGTAGGTAACGGCTTTGTAATGTGCCACCCGAAACATAACACCATCTTTTTACTTAGGGTGCGTTCGATTGACCGTATTCCGGAAAAGGAATACATGGAATAGAAGTTAAAAATATTTCGTTTTCACGAAGATTCACATTAAAATTGTCAAACATAAACATATCTTTATTATCCTTGTTGCTTCAAAACGCCAGACATACCGTTTTAAATCACCACTCCACCTATTCTCATTCCTGAATAGGGTCAATCGAACGCACCCTTTGTCCTCCTTCCTGGTTTCCGTTCATCGTAATATCGAAGATGTTCTCCATCGGACGGCAGAGAAGTATCATGGAAAATATATGAAAGTCAATCACTGCAGCAGTTGCAAAGTAGCCTAAAAATACAGTCTTAAAACGGACCGGACCACAAACTTATGATCGTAAATATATTGCCCTTTACGCAGCTCTACCACTCAACTGTTAGCACGTTCTAGTTCCCAAAAGAGGTCGGATTACGATAGAGAGGCTGTTAAAGTCATATTGGAACCACGCCGGGATATGACTTTTTCCGAGGGGAACGTCGATGAAATTTCGCCAAGAAATCGGTAGGGAAGTATCACAACTACTCTGAGTCGTTATTTAAAAGACACTCTTCATTTTGAGGAAGTTCTTCCAGGTTCATGTAAATAAACTCATTTTCTTCCACCAGTCACATCCCCTTCCTTTAGAAGTGATCCGCTTTGCATGTTATTTTTTTTTTCTGTGTGCCTCTTCCGAGCAGCTTCGGAAAATGTTTTACTTTGACCCTTTTCACACAGTAAACGGAGCAAATTCAATTGATGATGCAAATATTTAACAACCTAATACCCGATCTAGTCCTTGACTCACATCCACCGTTGAGTTCGGCTCTGAAGGTGTCTCCTTCATCCGTACTCTCAAGACGATGCTGTCCCATCCATATTAAGTTGTCTCCTCTGCACATCTCGCCATTTGCAATTGCCTGTAACCCAGTTTCTTCCAGGGACTGCCCCACCCTCTGCAAGACAATAAAAAAAATTCGCTCGTTGGAAGTCACATGACCTGAAATTGATCTGTTTAGAAATTGTCTCAATCAATATTATTTTCTGACCACTGACACTGAGGATATCTGTCCCATGTCTATCATTTTTGTTTTCACATATTTTTTTTGCGGAATAAAAAATACGGAAATTTTGTTTCCGCTACATTCATAATAACTGTGAATAACAAGGTGTGAAAGGAACCAACCCTTGGTCAGCCTTATTATCCAATTGGCTCTGGTTTCAGTGATAGTCGATTTGCATTTTTACGTTGGAGGAGAGCAACAAGAACCAATACTGAGGTAGTGGTCAACGATACATGTGACTCCGCTCATTATAAAAGAACAGAATTTTCGATAACTCTTTAACAAGTGTCCACACCGCCTTAGTTATTGAAATGCTTTTATTCTGGCGGTAATATGAATGGATATGAAGTATAATTAAGTTAAATACCCTGCCAAAAAGGGAGACAAAGTCCCCTGCGAAGCACGACAGTGAATATTACATTTATACAATAATGCACCGTTGATAATGAGGAGGGTGACTATCAATGTTAATTTGTAGGAATGTAGCGGACAAAATTAGCAATTAAATATTTTCGTTAGTTGTATTCATAGGATAACAGGATTATAGAATTATAAATTATAATCTTATTTTGATAGATTAATCTAAAGGAGGTGATTAATCCAAATCTATTGTTGAGCCAGGCTCCTGATTAATTCGGTCGTTGCGGTTTTATAAGAAAGAATGCTCACATAACTCCAATCTGAACGCTTCCTAGTCTTTCATTGTTTAATACTATCTCTTAGTGCCAATTCTTCTTTTCTGGAATTCATCACCTATATTGGACTACTTGACAAAAGGAAGAACAATGATGCTCTCAAAGTCTAAGCAGAAAATTTTTGCTGAACTAAAAGCCTAGTCAGAAAACGTTTCTGCACCACCCTCAAGAATTAAAATCATTTCAAATACTCTGAAGTTCAGTCCCGTTACGCAAATGCCAGAAATACACTTCTTGCGTCTTATATAAACGTAAAGGTCAAGCCCCAGTTGTACAAAAGATGAATAGGGCTATCCGCCGGATACATCACTATCCAGTGGATAAACCATAGGGAAACCAATAAGCAACAAAAGAACAAAACAAAACAAAACAAAAAATGCTAATTATCTCCTGAACTTCAACTCTGTTCTTTTCTTGCTGCACAATTCGAAACTAGCCAATTGCATTATCCAACGGATAGCGATTTATCCGGTGGATAGCCATATCCATCGTTTGAACAACTGGGGCGTGAACTTCACGTTTTAAGAGAAAGACGCAAAAAGTGTATTTCTGGCATTTGCGTTCCGGGATTGAACATATAACGTGAGTTGATCCCATTTTGCTGACAGTTGCCTGGATAGTAATTTTTTTGGGTTGAAGGGGATTAGGTTGTTATTAATGTTTACTACAGTGTACATTACAGTATTGACGACCATTCAATAATTGCAGGAGTAGGGGAGGGGCTGCTGGTCTAAAACTTAACAACTTGAGTTGAATTCTATTTGTTAATAATGTTCACTTATATTATTAACAGTATTTTTTCGTGTAAGTCATACTGAAAAGATTGTATGGTAATTAAACCTCTAGTAATGTATAATGTGTAAATAGAATTCAAACACGTGATGTGACAGCCATGTTGGTGCACAAAACAATTCTCGACTCGCACAAATCCCATAATACACCTCTTTTACCCTCCAAAATGTTTCATAATTATTGTTTGCCATTTCTCCTGGGACATGAAGATGTCCCAAGAAAAATGAAAAACAATGCCTAAGGAATTTTTTTTGGGGGGGAGGGGGTGGGGGGGTGTAAAAGAGGTATATTACGGTATTTGTGCGAGTACAGTAGAGAACAGTAAATTATGGCTCATGTTTTGCATTATAATAGAGTAAATTCCCAAAAGACTTTTTACTCTATTGTTCTGTGCACCAACATGGCTGCTGTGACGTCATGTGAAAGCCATCTATAGTATTTCTGAAACAAATTTAAAACATGATTTTAAGAACATTTCGACCTTCAGCTGCCTGAACCTGGAAATCATAGGTTTTTACATGCTGGTACTAACAGTACCATTAAGGTTTCAAGAGTAAACCACAAAAACACTGTTTGGTGCATATGCACTTGGCTGTTTCTTACGCAATTTTGGGGGTTTCGTTCCACCTTAAGACCTCACATTTAACTGCTGAGGCTAATTCAATTGAACGTCGGAATGCGAAGGATTCATTTACGAGAGAGCGTATATTTTTTTCTCTAAGGCGTGTAAGGAATACTTGCATAATTTACCGGTTTGCTTTTATCTTACATGAATCGGAACCTTATCTCCCCACCTGTGTTTGCTTGAAATAATTATGGAAACCACCAATAAACACCGTTCCCCAAATTACCAGTATGCCAAACGGTTGCTCCACTTTTATACTTCTATTATCGAGTCAACCAATTTATATTTTTAACGAAGATATTCACTGAGACCGGACCCTCTCTTGGTATCTTATCGACAGTTGTCCAAATATGACCTTTAAAGAAGGGGTGGAGAGGAAGTGGCACTGCAAGGATGAGTTTTCACTGAACGATTAGCTTCGTTTAAAATGTCTTTTGAACATTTGGAAGCAAAGAGCTGATTCAAAGATTTTGGCAGTCTGTGCTCAAAAGTGCTCTTAATAAGATGCATTTTATAAAATGTTTTCCTAGCTTCAAACTATCAGTGTTCAACAAATCTATACGAACTATCTAAAGTTTTTTTGTCTACCCATTCTTCCTATCCATTGGTAAGGATACTAATCTCTAGCACCATTTTAAAATCAGCTGCCCGGGAAATAAAGTGTAGCACAGTTTCAAAACAAAATAATTTCACCGACCGGAGTTGCAATGCTTGGTCACTTCTGAAACGGATTCCTCTTGCGCGCCATAAACAGGGAACAGGAAATTTTATTTACTTCACCAGGGTCCCCCCCGGAAAACAACCCGGGGAGTCTTGCAACGTATTTTCTTAACTTAGACCTGTTTTCTTTACGTCTGTGTATATGTTGACCCTTCAAATTTGTTAGTTTTAGGATTTCGTCATGGATTTTCTAATTTTCCGATCAAATCTTCTAGAACGTTTGCGGGGTCCATGGAGACCAGTTCGCGAGTTTAATCCCAAGCAATACCTAAATCCTTCCACCATGATGTAATTTAATTAGGCATATGTCGTGCCTGTCTGTCGTCGCGCGAAAACATCCCAAGTTAGACATACCGAAGCAGCGATTAGCTGTCATAGCTTAGCGAAATGAATGCTGATGGATTTCCGATTGCTCCAAACGCAGATGATACGCTGATTATCCGCACAGCTACAAAAAATACAAGCCTTTGATGTATCACTCTTTAATAGAGACGACGTTGTGTCAGTAACGTACCGTTCATTTGTTTCATCCTCAGCGGTGAACTAAGGCAGCTGAAGTTCCAGAGGTGATCTCATACTAATTTGGTGAACAACTAACGACGAATATAGCGGCTTTGGTCTGCTGAAAAAAACCTGTGCATCATGAATTTCCCTCTTCAAACAAGAACAGCTTTGGGTTGTGTTTTGATGTGTCTGCAAGTACTATCGAGCGATACTAGGTAGATTTGTTTAATTGTTTCTTAAAATATTAGCCCTTTGGTTCCGGACGTTTTAGTGAGATTTAAGAAACACTCTAGCTCAACATCGGTTTGTCAGATTTTCAGGGTACGACATCGTCACCTCAGGACTACCCATAGAAGTGGACCCCATACTTAACCTGAACACTGTGTGCAAGAATACACCGTCGCTACATAAGGAACAACTTGAGCTTTGCAAAACAAACGCTGATGTAGTTGCCAGCGCACTACAGGGAGCTCAAATGGCGGTTCATGAATGCCAGCAGCAATTTAGGTACCATCGTTGGAATTGTTCGGCATTGGAAACCAAAAACAGCAATCCCTTGACAAGTCCTTTGTTAGCACGAGGTTAGTCGGTTTAAACGCATAGACTATTGCTTTAAACTTGTGTGCTCTTCAAGGTCCTTTGGGGTAAGAGGTAAGGGAATATAATAAATGTTAGCTTGTCGAGCAAACATTTTGGCAACAACATAAGTCAACATCATTATGTAATGATGGACCTCCAGAGCTCAGTCTTTTCATCTGAACTTTATGTTGAACTAGTGTTAATCTCGTGTTATACCTCTATCCTCTTTTTCTTACTGCAGTAGCGTTGTGAGTCACGGCAGTTATGTTTCTGAGCAAATACCGTCGTAAATAAAACAATCAACCTCCTGTGCTTAAAATGGAACGCAAATAAGTCACGCTGGAAATAGAATGCGTGGTTTATTAATACTCCGCTCCTTCGTCCGCCATACTGAAATTGTCTGTTGGAACAATCTTAAGACCCTCATAAATGTAAACACAGCTGTAGAAACGACCCTGGACGTAAGAAGATTAATTCCAAGCTGAGCTGTAGCCCGTGCATTAACGGTCGGCCTTTGCCTCAATTCCATCTCATCTGATATGATCCCAGTAAGATAAAGATTTGTAGCTTATCGAGGAATTTCATTTGAAAGCTTAGAACTCTTGAAGTGTTTGATTTACTCTCTTAAAAGGAAAATGGACGAACAGGACATGGTTCTTCTCTGATGAGTTCTTATTCTTTCACATGCTACAATAGTTTTTCAGGAAGACACGGAACATGACCAGGGACCTAAATTAAACCAAACGTTTTGACCGAGAAAGATACTGGCTTGTCTTCCTGTGGCAAAATGACGGACAGTGTGGCTTTTCAAAGACGTGAATAAAATGTGGGATTAAATGGGCTATAGATTAAGTCCCTAAAGGCACCTGCTCGCAGCATTTGGTATCCTAATGACGCTTAAAACGGCCAGAGATATTACGTGAAAACGACCTGTTTCAGCTCTGACTATGTCACGTATAAATGAGTTAATTGATCCCACTATGGTCCGAACACACACTTTGAAAATGTTTTATTAAGCCCTCTATTTTGACTAGAGCGCGATTCCTCGAGTCCTTAGGGAGCACGTCGACTGAAAACTCCCTTTTAGTTTCATCGGAACAACAAATGACGTCGATGGAACATTTTTCAATGTTGCCGATCCAGCCCTATCTCTGAGACAATTTGCATTTTCATTTTCCACGCCCCTAAAAAAGGTTCCTGGCCCCTCTACTTTCAGAGTTAATCTAAAGCGAGATCTTCACAGGTTTCTGTTTCCGAAACCTTTTGGGGGCTTATCTTTGATAGTGATCAGATGTTGTATTGAAATATCGCGAACTTTGAGTGTCGTTGCAAATTGCAGGATTTAAAGAGACCGCTTTCGCCTATGCCATTATTTCGGCTGGAATGACGCAAGCCATTGCAACTTCATGCAGCATGGGGAAACTTGCAAGCTGTGGATGTGACGACACCATTCGAGGCGAAGGCAGAGGATGGAGTTGGGGAGGATGTAGTGACAACGCTATCTATGCCTCTGACTTTGCAGCGCAATTCATGGACTCAAGGGAAAAGAGCACAGACATCAAATCACGAATGAATCTACACAATAACAAGGCTGGGCGTCTGGTAAGTTAGTATCAGTTGATATTTAGCCCCGATAAATCGAGCATTGATTAGGTTGTACACAAGGGAGAAACTTGCCGTAAATTGTTGTCTCAATGTCATGACCCGGTCACCTACAAATTCCACCCTGCACGGAATTTGGATTGCCCGAAGCCATTCGTCGCGTGATCAAGCAAACTTTTTCAAGAATTAATACAAATTGAAAACGTGTTTATTATCCAACCCTTTTAGCACTTTTCACTTCCCTTATCCGATTGTTTGGAAATTTTCCCGTCCGCACACGTGCTAAGAGTTAATTGGATTTTTCCCCTTTGCGTGAGAAACTGAAACCTTTTGCAACTGGAGTCGTAACTATGCCAATATTAATCAAGTACTGAAGTGCTTAATCCTCCTTTTGAAAGGAAAGCGTTTGATTAACTCTTGTCAGGAGAACTGCTGACATAAAACTTATCCTTTGATATTATCATTTACTAACAAACTCGATACTTTACTCTCGAACTTTCGTTTGTTTGGTATTAAATCGCACGTTGTTCCCTTTGCTATCAAAATAAGTCATTTCCTGTTAGGAAAATGTCCATTCTTTCCACATGTCTTTCTAGAAACAAGACGTTTGACTTCTCCTTTGATTCCCCAAATTGACAAGTATTATGATCCCTTTCTCAAAAAGTTAACTTTAAATCCTTAAGCTTTCGAGAGGGTTTGATTTCCTGTGTGGTTTATACCCAGAGGTATAAAAAGGAAGTTTATTTTTACATTTTAACGATACTATAGAAAATTGAATAACTAATTAGGTAATTTAATAGAGAAGGCAGTGCGACGTGAGTACTCCTGCTGGTTTCCTCTCAGTCCACATAATTGCTGTTTATTTTTAAAAATTGTACTTGGATAAATGAACTATTGAAAGTGAAAAAAACTAATTAGCTAACTTAATAGAGACGGCATGAAACAGTGGGAGATGGACTCTCCTGCTGGGTTCGGTCTCAATTCGCTTAATTGCTGTTTTAAAGATCCTTGCATAACAAAAGGCCATGGAATATTCTCATATGCTATCTGTATTGATGAGGTTCAAAAGGGCATCTTCCTAAATATATAGCGGCATTCAACGTAATGAGAACCAGATACATTGTGGAACCAGAAAAAAAACCAAAAATCTGACACACAACCGATCACATACTCAAATCGTTATGCCTCAAGCTTCTTGAGAAATGATCTCCTGAAAAGCTTGCTGTCACAAAAATTCACAAACATGTTTCAGTCCAAGGGTAATCGTTAAAACTTGTACGTACTAAAGAAGTAAATAGAGAAAGAAACATTTGAAAATCCAATCAGCACCAAAACAGTTGTTTTGGCCAAGAGAAGGACCAACCTCTCAATTAGTTTAACGTCGGCCATTCAGTACACCGCATATTGCAGCACGGTGATATTTCAAACTATGTCTTGACTTAGGGCGGTTTAGAATAACGAAGGAATAAAATATCACAAATGACACTTCTTTTCCTAGTAACTTTTAGGATTAAAAGTCAGAGAGAGAAAGAGAGAGTCGCTGGGTTACTTTGTCAGTCACAAAGAGCAGGAGATCTCCACGTTGCACAGACGGTAACCCGATGTTTGTGCCAAGAAATGGTTGTATCTGTTAGATCTACTCACAAGTGATTGAATATCACTGTCAGACTATGAAATATTTTCCATCAGCGTTTTATGGACGCGATTTAGGACTTGGTTTGTCATCAAAACTTTTAGTCGCTATTGTGTTTAATTTTCAACGGTAAATTTAACTCATTTTTTTCTCTGTTTTAGTGATTTTAATCTTAAGAGATTCAAACAGAGGCCAAACAATGATTATAAATTCTTTACGAAGAACCATAATTAAGCGTTCAAGGTATCATTTTCGTCGCCAACAACTACGGATGGAGAAAATGCGGATGGATTTAAAATTACGAAAATTGGCTAGTGTGTGTGTGTTTTGTTTCAAGGTTAGACGTTAATAAAAATCGAAAGAAACAATAGCATAGATAGGCCGCTTAAATATCTTAAGTGGTATGTTACGGATGTTATCCAATTTTAATATGAATCGCTTAAACTATCGTGACAGTGCCCATTTAAACAGGATTTAAAAGCAACAATTCAGGCCTGGGGGAATAGACAAAGAACTAACGAATAGACTCGCAAAGATGAGGAAATATCTATATCATCATCAGAACAGTGTGTTTGTCACTGAATTTGGCACGCCCTTAAAAGACTTCGAAGTGACGAGACCTTCAAATGTGCTTTTTTGGAGAAATATCAGATCAATTTCCCGCGAACGCCTTGCAAATTTATGAACAACAGATAGCTAGAGGTTAGACGTAGTGTGCTGACAAATCTCTCCAAGAAAACCATTACATTGTATTAGAAAAAGAAGTCACGAAAATTATTTGGAAGTCTTTGAGTGGTACTTTCTACTGCCAACCTACCGCTTAGGAATTTGTCAGAATAAAAAAGGAAAAAAACCTTTAAAACTGATCCCAACGATAACCAGGAAGAAAGAAATTAACTCCCCGCTTTCACACTTATAACGAGTTGTGCTTCCTTTATACTATGGATTAATGTTTCACAAACAATTTCCCGTAAGTGGTTCAATGGATTGACAAAAAGTGTGGACGCACGTTCTTAACTATTGTTTAAGGACGGTGCCTTCTAATTAAAGATATTTTTGCCCCGGTATGTGATTATGCAGGAAATGGAGATCTTAACAAGTGTTACTGAAATCCAAAAAGAAAATTGGGGGTAACCACGCATTTTTCACACATAATTCATAAATAATATTTGTCAAAAGCTTTAAAATACACAGCAATGTATGGCGTTCTTTCTCAAATTGAAGCTTAATTATCTCTGAAAAAGGCATGGTTACCCCCAATTTTCTTTTTGGATACCAAGAGTAGTTACTAAGATCTACTTTCTCCGGATAGTTTTAAACCGCGCAAAAATATCCCTGTATTAGTAAGCATCACTGATAGGAAATCCGAGATGCGCAGAACGTATGCGCATTAACAATAGTAGGCACCGTCCTAAAGCAATAGAGGACGTTTTCCGTGTTTCCATAGCCTCATTTAAACACTCGGGGGAGTTGGGAGAATTATCATCTAAAACAGCTGTTGACCAATGAGAGTGTGCGTACTATCCTAATTTTTTTATAAACACATTTAGTGAAACGTTCAACGTAGTAAACTTTCACAAACGAATTATATTCCTATTCTCAACTTATTTACAATTTAATTCTGATATTTTGATGAACGAAAAGTGAAAAAAATTAAATATGCTAATCTCTTTTTGTCGAAATACAGACTTAAAAATTGAAGTTCGAAAATTGAATTTCCATTTAATGATAAAAATGTGTTCGGAAGGAAATGAGAGACGTCTCGCGCAAGTCAAAACGTCTTCAGTGGATTTTTCTATTTCTCAAGGTTTTCCATAGTTCATAAATCAAAGCATGTTGATAGGGTATCTCAGACTTGTTGTCAGTCTGAGCAAAGGAGAAATATCGATTTCTAATAAGAACGCAAATGAGCTGGCACTATACACCTGAATAACTACCACAGAGCTAATGCCACTAGCAATTCCCGAAAAAATATATAAAATATTGTCTGTTTTCATTGATGTGATTCCGTTTTCAGGACGTAAATCCACCTAAAGACAGTTACTGGGCCAATACTGGGCCAATAGTATCATCAAGGTTCCACACGGACTTGAATCAGTACAATCTCAATGTCCGAGGCTGAAACTACCTGCATGGAAAAACATCACAGGGTCAATTTTAAGGAAAACACCAAGACACTGTTCTATGATGTCAAGCTTTTCACTCAAAATGAAACCTCGATACATCCACCTGTAAAACTTTCACTTGGGCAATACTGCGAACAATATACAGTGGAACATCGATTTAACGAACCTCTATTTAACGAAGTCCTCGATATAACGAACGATATTCTATGTCCCGGCCAAAGTTACAGTAAGAGGTATGGAATAGAACCTCGATATAACGAACCTCGTTGTAACGAATTCTTCGATATAACGAACATAATCTGGAAGCCCAAACGTAAAATCTACCTCTATATAACGAATTACAATGTCAACACGCGACAGATGATAAACGCTGAACAGATCAACAGTCATCTGGTAATTATAAAGAGACAGCAACCTTTCAGTCAACGGCTTATTATATGTCATAGACATAAACTAACTTCCGCTCTATCTTCTTTGTCTCTTATTAGTTCTATTAACTTCTTCACTTTCGAAGGCTTCTTGTAATACATTGAATACGTAGCCGGAAATTCTATTCCAATGCCCTTGTTTCTCCTTTTGCCAGTCACTTCCACTGAGATTTGTCCTCCGTGTTTTAAAAACAAGTGAAATACACGTGACAGTGTCAATGGCACATGACCCACGATCTGCAACGTCCCTCCTTGATCTTGAATCCGTTTAACGGCAACAGCATTGGTGTCGTGTGGGTTATCATCATTAACTATGACCTCGATATAACGAACAGTTTATTCGTTTCACCTCAAGTTCGTTACATCGAGGTTTTCGATATAACGAACCCTCGATTTAACGAACAATATTGGCCGGTCCCCAGCGACTTCGATAAATCGAGGTTCCACTGTACGAAAATCCCTGACTCCAATTGCTTTTCAGCAGACAGTGATGCATCTAAAGGGTGCGTTCGATTGCATGACCCTATTCCGGAATAAGAATACGTGGAGTGATGATTTAAAACGGTATGTCTGGCGCTTTTGAAGCAACAAGGATAATAAGGATATGTTTAAAATAGCATTTTAGCCAGTGTTTGATAATCTTAATGTGAATCTCCGTAAAAACGAAGGATTTCTAACTTCTATTCCATGTATTCCTATTCCGGAATACGGTCAATCGAAAGCGCCCTATAGGAAAATCACAGGGGAATTTAAAATCTGATTGCCAGTTCACTTATGTGCACCGAAAAATACAAATATATTCGATGCAGGCCCTATTTTGATATCCAACACGTGCCCTGTTAATTCCTAGCATTTAACACGAGTGATGTTTACGCTGGGACGAAGAGGAAGGGGATCATTCCTAGCGCTCACCAAAATCCGCCTGCGTCTAACCACGTGCATTTCTGGGCATATCTGCATCGAGTCACAAAAGGCCGGATTGCAGGTGATGCAAAATTTCCTTTTTTTTTTATTTCTTTGCAGGCAGTGTTGGATCTTATGAAAACCAAGTGCAAGTGTATCGGCGTATCAGGCTCATGCAGTTTGCAAACGTGCTGGAAGACTGTTCCTCAATTTCATGAAGTAGGAACACTGATCAAGGAAAAATACGACTTTGCTACTACAATTCGAGTCAGCAACAGAAACCGAGGAAACCGGGGAAACCGGGGAAAACGGGGAAACCGGCACCCGGGTAAGAGTCGACCCTCTCAACGAAAGACAAAGTCAATACACCGGGACGAGTTTCGCAGAGATTTGGTCTTTTACGAGTCTTCACCAAACTACTGCAGGGAAGACCGGTCTTTGAATATCCATGGAACTAGAGAAAGAGTCTGCAAGGTCGACTCTTTGGGAAAGGACGATTGCCACTCTCTTTGCTGCGATAGGGGATACGATACGGTGCATAAAACCATTAGATCCAGATGTCGCTGCCATTTCAATTGGTGCTGCTACGTTTTGTGCGATGAGTGCTCAGAGAGCGCGTGGGTGACAGTATGTAAGTAGACAAGACACGACAAGACAACGGAAGTTTTTAAACTTGTTTGGTATGCAGAATGGGAGACAGACATCGTTGACAAAGAACGTGAAAGCTTTCTGGAAATAGAAGACTTCTATTCATGCGTTCGCAACGAAAGAGTTACGTAATGTAATGTATTTTTTTAATCGATGGTTATAAGCAGTACAATGAAATCACAGATCGATGAGTCCAGCGAAAAGCCCAGTACATGCTACTCATAGAATATGAACTTCAGTGATACATCAGTGAAACCTAGAGGCCACGTCACCAGGCATTTCACGTTGCATTTTAGCACGAAAATCTTGGGCGACGGAAAGCCGGACTAATCGACAATTTAATAGGCCACTTCAGAAAATACCATAATACTCTTTGTTTGTTCCCCCCCCCCCCCCAAATTTTGCATGAGCATTGTTTCCAGTTTCTCTTGGGACTTACAATGGTCCCAAGAGAACACAAAAACAATGCTTATGTAAAATTTGAGGGGGGGGGGGGGAGGGGACAAACAAAGAGTATTATGGTATTTTCCGAAATGGCCTATTGAAAATTTATCCATTCTGTCTTTCCAAGAAAGAATTGCTGTTTTGGGTTGATCTTATTTCCTTCTGAAATTACCTAAATATAACAAATGTAGAAACAAAAAATCTGGACGCAGTCGAGGTCTAGGATGTATTGCAGTCTCGGTGAAAAGCGGTGCCTGAATACCACCGGTCAAATGAAATGCTCTATCTGCACAGAAACCTACCAAAAAACACCACGAGAAGGTTAACTTGTTGGTTTTGAACCTCTGGTACCTTTTTTCCTACCGCGGAGTTTTTGGAAGGCCTCAACATAAAAGCTCAAAGATTAATCCTTAAGCAATGTTCTCAAGAGGTTCACTCTTGGCGAGTATAAATCGTTTGGTGTTAGCGCAAAAATGCAACGATATCACTTTTGCAACCAACGATGGAATTTTTGGAAGAGCAAAATGACTAATCCCTTCTTAAGCCCTTTTCAAGAGTTTTTTTCCTTTGACAAATAAATTCCTCTGGCAGCAGACTACGCAAAAATCCATGTCCTCATTCTTGCAGTATAAGACAATATTCCAGGATCAGTTGAGATGTTGAGACTATGACCGTTGATTCTTCTTCCAGTCTCCTTTCTGCAAACCTTGACTTTAGCCTGTAACCGCCTCCTTTGCTTCGTTAGAGCGATCCTGAATTTATGTGGTCCAGATAGCACACTGTTCGATTTACACCCCCGGAAAGGGAACCTTAAAAATTGGTATTTTGGGCCAAGAGTTCCTACAGTCATCCCTCTCGAATACAAATGTAGGTATAAAACATTCAGACTCGCGGAAATAAGAATGATACTGAACGGTCAAGGTACCGTGCCGACTAATTTCCTCAGGCAGTAGATGAAACAAAAAGCTATGTAGTCACTCTTGGAGTATAAACTATTCCAGGATCAGAGATCCCGAGACAATGATAGCGATTCTTACTTCTTCCAATCTCTTGCTACATTTTGCTATATTTAGCCTGTATCGCTCCATCGCCTTTTTATACGGTGATCCTCAATTTATGCGGACCAGACAACAGAGTTCGATTTACACCACCGGAAAGGAAACCCGTTAATATTGGCGTTTTTGCCCAAGTTCGAGAGTCGTCCCTCTGGAGAGACTGATGATAGAACAGTGCCGGCCTACCTTGTGTCAAAGACAATAAAATAAACTTGCCAACCTTGAAGGACCTGTATCTCAACAACAGCCACGAATATCATGTGCTCTCGATGGTAATTTTCCAAAACGTTCGTGCTTTTGCTGGCATGACTACTACTATTTTAAGTAATCCCCCTGCGATAAACTACCGGTTGAAAGCAAAGCTTAAAAGCCAAGACGGTAAAAGGATTTTCAGAAGCCTTCGTCGTGAAAGGTATGCATGATCAGTCAAGTCAATCGTGCCTGTCCAGAGTTTTGAGCCCGGAAGGGGGGGGGGGGGGGTACTCGATATATCCCTGGGTGGGGAGGTGCGGCGCGGCCCCTCATACCCTGACCCTGTTTAAGACAAATATCGCTGATTTTTCTACCCATTTTAAGACAGAATTCCGATTTTTGGTATCCTGTTTAAGACATTTAACCCAGCTTACGACAAAAATTGATAAATCGATACCCTGATTAAGACAAAAAATGATAAATTCGATACCCTGTTCAAGACAAAAATCCCGAAAAACATACCCTGGCTGACCGCACGTCCCCATTAAGCCCTTATAAGGGAGTACCCCCCCCCCCCGGGGGGGGGGGGTTTAGTTAGGTCAGACATTCTAACCCTGTTTCAAATGAGACTTCAAACGGGCTACGTGACAACATTTTGTCTAACCGTAATTATTAATGCACCAAAATTCCTTCATTCATTTTCTAGTAATGTGGTGATAAACTACTCACATCAACTATAAAATTAAAAAAGCCAAAGTTTTCGGTTTTCATCTCAGTATATGTTTATACAATAAATAACTAGTGAACTCGTGGCTTCGTCACATAGCGAAAAACATGTATCACTGAGAGTCTATGACGTAAACAGATATAATAAGTCGTCGTATCTGAAGTTAAAGAATATTCATTTTTTGTGCAGTAATGTACTGATGGAAACATACTTTGAATAACAACACCGTCAAACACTTTTACTAATAGCTTTAAGACGGATATTAAACTCCTTATTTACTTCAGATCACTGAGTTCTTGTGGGATTTCGCTTGCTGGCAGGGATACAAAAATCTCCAACTGAATGCCACTTGACCAAAATCCAGTTCACGGCGCAAAAAATTTACAGGCGTTAAATCAATGGAATTGAAGACTTTCATGGAGAAAGTCTGGAGACGACAACATCACGTTGTATAGTGACCATTAGCCACATATATCGTTTATGTAAAAAAAAAAACTGTTGCAACTTTTCTGCACCAATGTGAAACCGCGTTCTTTCATACTAAAACCTGCAGAAAACTTCCGACATGAAGGCAAGCCAATGAACAACATTCTAGAAAATGACTCCTCTCGAGTGCCCCTTCACATCCCTCCCTAAATTAACCTTTTAAAAAAAGTCGAGGTCCTTGCAAACCAAAATGAGATTACAGTGGTGGTTCCAGTTCAAAGTCCATTGGGTTAGGGTTTACCCTGGATTCCAGAGGTAATTTTCTCGCTACAAAAAGAGCGACGCTGTTCCGTCGCGACGCTGTTCCGTCGCTCTAAGAGAGAAAAAACCTCTGGCATGCACAGTAGTTAGGGTTAAAACCTCTCATGAAATTTAGAGGTTTATGGAGGGCTTTTTAAAGGGTCAAACCTCACAGTAAGCTCCATTTACATTGTGCCTTTCAGAAGGTGACCACATCACCGGGAAGTCCATGTCCACTCATTGAGAACAGTGTGGGTTCTTTTTAACATCCTAAAGAGGTTCATGAACAAGGGTCGTTAAACGCGGCCTGCGGTTTATAAACCTTACCCGAGAAGGCTTAAAAGTCTATTCATTTGCAGTTACGAGATTAGAGACCGTAAGGGTAAGTCGGTTCGGCCGGAGTTCAACGTCGATAAAATCAGCCAACAAAGGCTGATTGTCGTTATCTCAGTTTTCTTTTAAAACAGATGGAAGTTACAAAGAATTCATCATTAGCAAATAACATAGTTATAATCAGTTCGTGCCGTTAGCCGAGACATACCCGAGCGGATCCCATGTGGCAAAACCTCGGAAAGGTCTTCACAGTTAAGGTCATAACCTCGAATAAACACTAATACTGTTCAATTTTATAACAACAGGAATCAAATAATAACATTTTTAGATCATTCATGTTGCAAAAATTGCAGTCATACAATAACGTTCTTGCCTTCTTTAATGCCTCTCGAAATACAAAAGTAAGGAGCCTCCTAAAAATAGTTCCGTTATCTGCAAGTGAGATACCTCCAAGTGTGTCGAGA
>NC_090887.1:917500-945000 GCF_036669925.1 Montipora capricornis
TGGGGAGGAGCGTTGCGTGACGACCCTAATAACGGCTGCGAAGGAGACTACCGTTAAGGCTGTACTGATTTAATCAGCACTTAAGGTGGCTGGAACCAGTTTTAAAATTGTTCCACGGCACGCAATGCCTGTCCGTTGATGGTGGGCCTTTATAAGAGACCAAATATTACTTAACAAAATGCGTCCACTATTGTGACGTAATAGGTTACCATGGCAACATGAAAGTTCTGCAAACGCACCCTATATTTTGGCTTTACTTGCTTATATCTCAAAAAAATGAACTCGTGACCCCCATTTTTTCGTTGTAGAATAGTAAATAGCTACGCATTGCGTACGTGTAGTAGTGCAGTAACACAGCGCTTTATTCCACAACTGTCAAGTGAGCTGCGTTTTGTTTTCCAGAAGATTCAAGTCGTCTTTGCGTAATATGTAGCTCTAAAAGACCTTATTCATACATGGCGGTCACATTTATAATTCTTTTGTCCGCGTGCAAATTAGCCTACCAAGCCTCATTTTAGAGCAAGAATTCTTTTCAATTCACTGTATGGTAACGAGGCTTGGTAGGCTAATTTGCACTTCGACAAAAGAATTATAAATTGGCCGCCATTTATGAATAAGGTCTATAGTACACGATATTGTTTTGGTACCGTATAACATTGTAGTGCCACGGTAGATGTCGTAGGTGAATAGCCCCCTGAGAAGACATGTGGTTACTAGTAAAATACTAAACCCAGAAAGATTAAAGAAAACAAAAGCGAATGGAGAAGCATTGGCTTCGAGGCTGACATGTTGATCATTTTCAAGTTCCCTTGCAACTTCATTGTCACCACAAGGCAAGACAGAACTTCACTGAATTTTATCCCTGTCCGGGAGGGTTAGTATTTGGATGGGGGACTTCAAAATATACCACCGCTTACTGTCAGAAACAAAGGACCGAAAATTTTATTTTAACGCTAAAAATCGTGAACGAAGCAAGGTGCAGACTTTGTTAGTCTGCTTCATGCGAAATAAATATTGATGCAAAAAGTAAATAAATATTAATATACACTTTTTAGGAAGAGCAGAAGGAAGTTTTCAAGGAGTGTCGATCGACAATAGAATATTTTCCCATCAGAAACAAAATTTGCGACATGAAAACAACATAAATTTTGAACCGCGAATATAAAAAGTTACCATCAGAGAAAAACGTTTTGGGAGATTTTTGCTACGTTTCTATTGTACCTTTGGCTACACAAGGAAATTGCAAAATCGAAAGTGACGTCAATTTCAGCGGCCGCCATGATCAAGTTACGTGCTGTTTACTAACAACTCGCGAAAAAAAGGATACATCTGTGCCAAAATGATGACAAGACACCGGGCTTTTGTTTTTGTTGGTTTGCCTTTTCTTCATTCAAGTGTTCTACATGTAAAGTTTGACAAGAAATGTGTAAATTCAACACAAAGATCATAATCGCCCAACTCTTGAGGTTGACCGTTGTTTCTGCAAAGACAAAAGTTCCCTCCCCTAGACGACGTTATTTATCACCAGGTAATTCCATCGTTTTGGAAATAGCAGCTGCTTTATGATTCACCAGCGTCACAAATTCTTTGGGGCTCATTATGCACGCGTTGCGGGCCTATTGTCACCACGGACTTACTTTGTTACGCTCTTACACTCTTACAATCCGGTGATATACTGTGTAGTACAGTGCACTCACAAAAAAAATTCATGGGAGCCAATTCAGAGCTACCTTACATGGAAAATTTAAGATAGTTCTGAATTGACTCCCATTAATTTTTCTAGACTTTACCGATAGTTCTACCTTAGATTGCTAATTACTATTCTACAATAAAAAAGTGGGTCATCGAGTCCATTTTTGAGATATAAGTAAGTAAAGACGAAATATTGGGTGTTTTGCAGAGCTTTTATGTTGCCAGGGTAACCTATTACGTCAAAATAGTGGACGCATTTTGTCAAGCAATAATTGGTGTTTCATATGGTACAATAACATTGTGACAACCCTTCAAAAATAAGTGAAACTGGTTCCAGCCACCATAAACCAAAAGCTATTCTTACATTTCGAAAAAAACCGAAGTTTATTGGTATCATTTCTAAATCAAGTTCTTGTCTTACTATTTCTCCCTGCAGACCCGATACTATTATCTTCAATACTATGATATAATATGGTCGAACGGAGAACACAGAAAGCAAGGTTTTAAGGAACACAGTGATCCACTATTCAAGAAAATTGGTTGACATTTATCTCCTCGAACTTGTCAAATTTATGCGTTGTTGTGATAAGAACCACAGTACTCTCAAATCAAATCACTTTTACCTTTTTTTGGCTCCTTTGGTCTCATTAGAGCGGTTTTAAGTTGGGTGTCGAAAGTAATTAGCGAATTGCTTTGGTTTATGATTACTTCACTCAGTGATAGGTTCAAGGTTTTCGCGCCATTTTTTCAACCAATCAAAGTGAAACCAAAACCAATTGTGGCTCGCGCGTGCACATTTTCCCGCGCTTTGTGTCGGCTGCGTGTAATTACTTCGAGTTTTGATTGGTTTACTGGATTGTTTCCGTCCTGTTTGATTGGCCAAAGTAATTACTTTGGTTTTGGTTTTACGACACTCGATTGAAACTCGCTTTACAATTTTATTTTTAACTTCTACAATTTTATTTTTAACT
This sequence comes from Montipora capricornis, assembly GCF_036669925.1. Taxonomy (NCBI): domain Eukaryota; kingdom Metazoa; phylum Cnidaria; class Anthozoa; order Scleractinia; family Acroporidae; genus Montipora; species Montipora capricornis. The sequence goes on from NC_090887.1 coordinate 920,164, forward strand.
AGAGAGGTTTTCAGTTGAGTGTCAAAGTTATTAGAAAATTGCCTTGATTTTGCATTACTTCACTCAGTGATTGGTTCAAAGTTCTCGCGCCACTTTTTCAACCAATCTGAAGTGAAACCAAAACCAAGCGTGGCTCGCGCGTGCACATTTTCCCGGGCTTTGTCAGTCGGCTGCGTGTAATTACTTCGAGTTTTGATTGGTTTACTGGATTGTTTCCGTCCTGTTTGATTGGCCAAAGTAATTACTTTGGTTTTGGTTTTACGACACTCGATTGAAACTCGCTCTTAAGGAAGACAAACATGTAAAAGAGTTAACTGAGAGAAGAAGCTTGAATAATAAATTTGGCAAGAAGTTTGGAGTATCCAAATAGCTACGAGGCTAACCAAGTGGCCGGCATTTTATAAAAATACCCACATTTTGTAATTTTATTTTACGTACTGATCAGGTTCACGACAAAAAAGACACGTAACTTTAACAATTGTATGATCCTTTCTATGGTGCTAATATAAGAAAGTTCTCACTTGTGTTTACATCAGATAACATGAAAATAAACAATAGGTTTCCGAAGACCTTAACGGTCCCAATTTACGAAACCTGAACTTTTTCAAGGCTTTTGCTGACCTCCGCAGAGTTCTTGACAAAATAAACTATGAAAGTATTTTGCAATGAACTAAAAATTAGCTCTGCACGCCAGAAATACAAGCTTTACCAAAAACTCCGCGAAAGCAATGGCTTCGCACCTCTAGCACCAAGGGTATTCATGAAGCAATACCAGCACAGGTTAACTTTTTGAATACGTCCGTCATGAATCATTGATGGCACACCCCGAACGTTCAGCGACCCTGAATGTTCCTTGCTTACTTTAACGTTAAAATGGCATAATGACGAAAAGGTGCAAGTTGACAAGTACATTCTCGCTCTTGGAAACCTGGAAAATTATTACCCGACGAGTCACTAACCCTCTGATCAGGATTGAATTTCAATTTCGATGAAGTTCAGTCAGTCAGGTATTGAGAATGAGGCTTAAGACGTGTGAACTTGATTTTAAAAAAATTCTCATGACTACTAAACAAAGAAATATAAAGTACTAGTTAGGAGAATGAACGTTTTGATCTTGGGACTGGAGGGATTAAAGACGTTTTGCAGTTTTGAAATCAGTATCCAAACGAATGAAACAAAACAAACATAATCATTTACGACTCAGAGGTTCAACCACAGGGCTCCGTCTGGATGCCGGCAGTACAAAGCTTGATTGTTTAAGTACCCCTCAGATCACTAAAGCATGACTGTGCTTCACGTATACAGTAAACAACTTAAAGCCAATTTGCAACAAGGCTCTGCCCGTGCCCATATTGTTTGGCTGTGATCCCAAAAGTCGTACAAGGTTTTCAAAACAATCTTAGGTTTTTAATTAAGTTGTTTTCTTCCCTTAAATATGTTTACATTCTGCTTTGATCTGAATGCCAACTAATGGAGATTAAAATTTCCGTTAGAGATCAGTAACCCAAAGCTAATTTCGTAACGCGCGTTCCCTCACTGGATCACACCCACACCTCAGTTGTTTGGCATAAAAAAACACTCAGGCCACCAAGAAAGTTAAAAATATTCAAAATATCATTAACCCGAGTAATGTTTATGTTGAGGTTTTTAAAGGACTTTAAAGCCGGGCTAATTGTCTTCATGAAAAGACAGTTTCTTCCCTATGTCAAATGCAGTGCGCGTCATAAACAGGTAATTCTTCGTCTTCCTAGCAATCCATATTTAACGTTAATTTGATTCTTTACATTTAAATTTGTTATGTTTGGGAAAGACAAATCTAGACGCAGATAGTAGCCATTCGTTGGGCATTGCCGCGGCGTTCAGCTTAAAAGGAAATGATCAAAATACCCATGGGCCTTTCAAAAAAAAAAATTCCACTGCAGATGACACAAGCTTCAGATGTTTGGTTTGCCGAGATTCCGTTGCCTTTAAAGAAACGCATTCTTATCTCACTTTATTAAACTCTTAACAGTGGTATTGATAGCCGCCGAAAAACAACGTTGTTTTGAAAACTAACAACAAAGAGCAAATTCAAAGTTGTTGTGTCTTTCTTTTATCGCTCATCTTTCAGCTTTAGCCGCCTTTAAAATATCTTTCTTTAAAAACTACTTGATGACATCAATATAAAAAGTGGATTATCTGTTTTTACATCTGTGTGTTCTATTTCGGAAGGTCTTGCATATGTAAAAAAAACCTGCATCTCGTAAAGATGACCAGAAATTGTTTATTATCATTTGCTTAAAATGGCCCAGAGAAAGATAAGCTACAACATTGCACTATAATGATTTTAAAAAATAAAACAATTAGAAAGCAAGTGTGCAGTACCATGATAGAGTGGTTTTCAAATGAGTATCGTCAAACCAAAACCAAAGTAATTACTTTGGCCAATCAAAAAGGGCGGAGACAATCCAGTAAACTAATCAAAACTCGAAGTAATTACACGTAGCCGACGCTTATTTCCCTTTCGTAAACGGTCGTTGCCATTTTGTAGCTCTGAATTACACTCATTAGGTCTAAGAACTCAAAAGGTTGCGGTTACTGGGAGTTGTGTCTCGCTGGTCATATGAGTTAGGGTTCGGGTTAGGGTTCTATTTAGGGTGAGGGCTAAGAACCCGAGTTCGAGTCTTATAGTTTTCGGACTCTTTTTTTTTCCTTTTTTGTCTTGATTTTTGTTAACATTTTTTCTTCGTTTGTTTCTTTTAATTTTTTTTGAAGTGAAGTGTGTAGTCGACCGTTGTAAATGGCATCGACCGTTTCAAATGGCAACGACCGTTCTGAGAAATGGCAACGACCGTTTCAAATGGCAACGACCGTTTACGAAAGGGAAATTTGCGTAGCCGACACAAAGCGCGCACCATTGGTTTTGGTTTCACTTCTGATTGGTTGAAATAACGGCGAGAACTTTGAACCAATCACCGAGTGACACTAAATTGAAAACCGCTATATCAGAGGTCTTAGAAAAATCTCTAGTTGTATTTAGGGGATTCTACAAAGAAATCAAAGTTATGGACTTCTGCCCTAGTGGCAGAAGAAAGAACAAGAGGCCACATTCGGCCTATCCTCTGGCCGATTCCTATTTTTAATTTAAAGGGGCTAGGTCACGCTATTTTAGGTAATTTTGTTTAATTTTGTTCATTATGAGCTCTAAACGTCAAATTAGCAGAGCAAGAGTCTTTCACTTGCAAAATCACGGCCACATAACAACTGAGAATGATTTTCCAGCTGTGTAAATGACATTTTGATATAGACTGATATAAATTTGAAAAAAGGTGGGCCGACGTTTTTCAAATTTACCCAAATTCAATCCATTTCAATCCTCTCCAGTTTTATCCAACCATGTCCCTTCATGGCTTCCCTGTGTTTTGTTAGAGTTCTTCTATAGTTTTGAACAGTTATTTTGATATTTTAGTTAATTGTATGACCATTCGATAAGTGCTGAAATTGCCTAAAATTTCGTGACCTAGCCCCTTTAAGAAATGCTAGGATGAAGTTTAATCGTCTTTGCTGGTGGCTTTTTTTTTCTTTTTGTAAAAGTTGGTTTTAAGTAAATAAGTGAGAACTTCAAGTCAGCGACGCCCTTATGAAACAAGTTCGTAGATGTAAATTTTACAGAAATTAAAGAGGATTAAAGGAAAAAGAACTTGGAATACCTTGAAGGTACTAGTTCATAATAAATTATGTATTCAAATTTTATTTTGACAGCCTCACAAATGTTTGTTAACATTAGAATACTGACACTACAGAAGAAACAAGAAGTCATTTGCCCGAGCAAATGTATATTATAGGTCGAAAATTTACTCATATATTTTACATATCTATCCTGGAAATGTATATGGGGCGAAAGTTGAATCACAGATTATCACCCCTGTACTTTTGGCATAAAGATTCACTTTCACCTTTACTACACAAATGGTGACATATTTTGGTAAATCATTGATTGTAAGATGCCTGTTTATACACAAGTCATGGTAAACCTTAGTCCCAATGTTCACAATAGCAGCTAATGTATTAGAATCCCAGTAACTGAAGGCTTGTTGACAGGGTAACACAATGAATATAGTGCCAGTGCACAACACTGCTTACAAGAACAAAGATATTGTTTCCAGCAATATCAAGATTAATTTAAGCAATTTTTACTCCTGCTACCTCAAATATATCACTGGCCTGATACAAACTAACTGGACTAAACTGCTTATAGATGGTACTTCTAAAAGGACAGATGTCCCTTGAGGGTGACTGTTACCATACAAATCTCTACCATGAGAATCAAATTATTTTGAAAGCACCATTATTACAACAATAGATTCCAGCAACAATGCATCCTACTGCTAAAATGAGTGAGGTATAGCTTTGAGCCATAAGCGATTCGAAAGCTCCAAACAAAGACATACAGTAATGGTATCCCCCAATTGCACTATTACCATGAACATTTCCAGTGAAGCTCTCACTGTAGGAAACCTGGTAGGTAGGTAGCAACAAGGTAACAAGACCTGATTATAAGTTTCTTCATTAAATTTATTGGGGCCGTTAAATAATTTTGAACACCTGAATGTATCTGTTTCACTTCAGGGAGCGTAATAAAATCTTCAAAAAATTAGAGACCGTTTCTGAACATCGTACATGTTATACAGTAGACAAACTTATATACTGCTTGTAGATGATCTATGCGATGGTTGTTATTACAATGACACCACTGCAAAGTACCATCGTTAACGTTCCCCTACTCCAAATTTCAAAACAAGTAATTACAAGAAAGACAAAGATTATCATAATACCGATTCCGGTACATACTTCTTTTGCTTTTCTATGGAACTCGCGTGGTTGGATTTTCAATATGGCGTCAGAACAAGATAATGCTCGTTCTTCAATCAATGTCGATCAACATTATTTTTCTTAGTCGCAGTAGTTCATACTTTTGCATGGTTATAGGTTTCCGTAATACTTCTGATATTTTTCACTTTCGAAACTCTTCCATCCCATTCGCATTTTGTGCTCACATATAATCTCAACTCATGATCACTAGTGACATAAAGTGGAACTTTGCATGCAACTATATTTTCCATTCACTGGACGATTCGTTCCTGTCGATTTGTGGTGGAAACGCAAAAAACTGGCTGAAAACTCGATTCTGGCCGCCGTGCCTTCGGCCAGAGTAAAGATATTGTCATAAAGAAATGTGCACAATACAGTATCTGCGATCACGTTGTTTAGAATGTATCTCTATAGCAGTAAAACAAAACTTTCAGTTTCAAATCAATATTATGTATGAAGAAAAAATCTACAGCCTTGTCGTCGAACCGAGGCGCGCGTCACGGAGCGGCGTTTAATAGAGGAAACAAATTTTAGTAAAAACTTTGCCGAACTCTGCAAACAACAAAATGAGACAAACAAATTGAGGTTTTGACATCAAAGTGGGGATGATTCAGTAAATAGTTCGTTCTTTGATTGCCTCAGGCCCGTTCGTGCCAATTCAAACATTCGCTCTGCACGCTGGATTCAGTTGGTACATTTCTTTGCCGTTGTGTTGCCCACAACAACGCCATCGTTGTGGTGACATGATATGAGTTGAGAGCAGAGTTGAGGTTACGAGGTAGACCTGCGCAGCCGATGATAAATTTTCTCTTTCTCTTCCAGAGAACCCTCACCGTTTCTCCCAAATCCATTTCTGAAAGTTCGAAAAAACTTGGAATAATCGCAAATTTACGACACCAATGCGAAGATATACTTTACGATAACGTTCTCGTAGCCGCCCGTCGCCGTCCTTGCTGGACACCATGAACGAGATGAAAGAATCGCGAGAGACTTGACAGAGCCGTAATCGTTCCTCAAACTCCTCAATGGAAACTGAGCTGTAAGATATGAACACCAATTAACCCACCACAATAGAAAGTCATAGGGAATTTAAGTCTCCACTTGAACTTATTGCGAACCACCAATACCAGTGAGGTGCTCAACGTTTTCCACTCTTTTATAAAGGTAAAGGTAAAGGTAAAGTCACTTTATTTAACGTCGGGTAGTTCCTTCAGCTACGAGGCTGGTATAAATGGAAGCCGACAGTGCGCCCTTTACTCCCCTTCCTTCTGTCAGTGCTCCGTTTTAAGGGGATTTAAAGCTATGGCTTACACGGATCAGAGAAAAGTCGAAGCAGACGTTGAAGTCACCGAGGATCGAACCGGGGACCTCTCGCCCCGAAAACCGCGCACTTGCCATCTGAGCCACGACTGCTCCTTATACTGGTTTTTACCGGGGTACTCCGGGGTTTTCAAAGAGGATCTAAGCAGTACACTAGTATTTAAACTTTAAGGGTGGGTTCCAGAAGTGAGGCAAGCTTAACACAAGCGACTTACGCAAACTCCGGAAACGTTTTGATCATTATAGGGTGAAAAAAGTGTATATGCGTCTGTTGCGCATGTTGTTTGTGGTTATCACGGTTCGCAAGACCACAAAATTCCCTACAGATTCTTTTACCTTGCTGCCTTGGCAGTCTCACAAAGAGACTAAGATCACTGAGGTGTTGCGAGACGAGCTAAATATTTTACAGTCTGTACCCGAGAGGACTGGAAATTTGCAAATGCTACATAAAGGTAACACAATGATAATAATAATAATAATCGCTTTATTTACGTCTCAAGGTTATTTAGCCGAGCACGCTAGCTCTACTATAATTGGGCAGACTACAAATTAACTGAAATCAGAACAAATTAAATTAAATTAAATGTTGGTTTTTTTAGGAGAGGGAAAAACCGGAGTACCCCGGTAAAAACCTGTCGGAGCAGAGTAGAGAAACAACAAACTCAACCCACATATGACGTTCGGAATTCGGGAATCGATCCCGGGCCACATTAGTGGAAAGCGAGTGCTCTCACCACTGCGCAAGTCATGCTCCTCACAGAAGGCCGCAACAAACAATTTGTTTGTCAACTAGGCACTCTTATCCCTACGGAAATAACGAACGCTTTTCATTCAATTAATTTATTTGTGTATTCGTGTCGCCAAAGTTACACCAATGGCAAAGTTTATCTCTATCTCTACCCATCTATTTCGGGCCGCGACCCTCACTGATTCAATGAGTCTGTCCCATTCCCGTCTGTTGGCCATGAGAGATACAAGATCCTGCCTCGAAAGGCCGGTGTCGCTCTCTGGTTGGTCAATGAATGTTGTTGCTGGGTGCTCCCTTGAGCGTCTGCCGTGTTTTGGTTCTCAAAGAAGAAGTCGGGAAACAATCTCATTCTTCCTACTCCAACTGTGGCTACTCGTATCTGGAGACTTGTTGAAATTGGTGGCAGATCCCCGTAGAGCTCCTTGTTAGATATATGATTTCTCCCGCTTACGTTTAGAGCAGCACGTAGCAGCCATCAAATTGTTTTTCCAGTGCAGTGGTCAATGGCCATCTCCTATATAAACCACAAATTACTTACAATTCCTTACGATTTGCTCTGACAAAGGGAAAACGCTACAAACGGCAGCTCTCGCAAATCTCACCTTTATTAACTCGTTGGTTAAAAACAAATTTTCATCTGGGAGCTAGTCAATTAGGAGTCCGTATTTGCAACCCGTAGGAAGGTGAGAGTATGATGGATGAGATATATGTAACTTAAGGCATACATTGAACTGCAGATATGAAACAAATTCTACGCAAAAGATCATCGACTCAACTCAATCCAACTCAACTATAACTTCATTCGGACTATACAAATCAGGTTTACCTTGTCGCTAACCGCAAATAGCACAAGCTACCCGTGACGGTTAGTGTTTACAAGGCATAATTATGTCTTAATTAAACATAATATATGATAGCTCAGATGCCACAATACTATTACTAATAATAATGATACTAGTAATAGTAAAAAAAATTATTTTAATGAAATTATGACTGAACTGTAATCGGGGAAGCCTTACTCCATACGCCTTGTGGTTTCAATTATGGTTTCCCCGCCAATCTTTGTACTTCGATTTCCTTCTACCGTTATTTTATTCTCCTTTGTAAGTTTGTGTGTTGTGTGCATGGCAATTAAAAGCAAACAAAACAAACAAAGAAAAACAAAAAAAGAAATGATGGGGAGAGCAGTTAAATTTAAAATTCACTCATCTGCTGGACAATCCGTTCAGGTTCTTAAAGGGAGACTGTCACGAGAAGCGCATGCGCTAGCGTCTTGTGAAAACTTGAAAAGTGTTAGGTTAACATTTTTCAAGTTGAATCGACAAATTCAAAATGGTGTCCACTGGGGAGGGTCATGGTGGACAAAGGAGAAACTCCGGTGAATATACGTGACTCACGCGTGAATCCATGATGGCGGCTAGAATTTTCCGCGGGATCGAGAGCAAACAAACTCGAGCATGCGCAGCTCATGACAGTGCCTCTTTAATATCGTCTTTCTCCAATCATCGCATTTAATGAAGCAACTTAAACAGAAATCAGAAAAAAACTCGACTCGAATCACGACCGTGACTTCCTCTACCATGTAATTTCAAAGACAGCTAAGTTGGTAAGTCAGCGCAATTGCACGGGCATGCAATTTTAAAAGGCGGTCTTGCAACTACTTGCATTATTCAATTAACCTGCTAGGATCGTCCTAAACCAAAAACCACCCAAAACTCTCTTCATGGTTATTCCCTGAAGTCCGGTACGACAAACATCAACTTTAGACAGCTGAGAGAAGCTCCTTGAGGGCGTTGTCTCCCTGGTAAATGAACTCGCTTTCGTTCATCAGTTTCCAGCCGAAATGTTCCGCTCGGTGTGGGCGCATACCCCAACTTAGTAGTGTGACGTAAGAGGTCAGACCGTATTTCTCCCCAAAACTGAATTTACATGGGATCTTAATTTTTATGGGGCGTTAACGCATTTTTTTAAGTCTAGACCCAAAATCAAAGCATCGATTCCTTTGCTAAAGACTCGATAACTGATAAAAGGTCTTAATATTTGAGACTATACTAGTGAAAGACGCATATTTGAACTGCCGAAAGAAATATGTCAAGACTTTCGATCATCGCACTTATATAAACGACACTTAAGCAGTAACGAAAGAAAAGCATGAGAAATCCAGAATTTAACGTGATTTGAACATCCTGCTTCAGGGGACCTCCACCAAAGGTATTCGGTCAAACGGTGAATGATTTCAAACACTTACGCTCTGGTTGTCGAAATATCAGTCATCGAAGACAGTCATGCTCAGGGCTACACTCCCTAGCACGATCAAAAGTATACCTCAGTAATGTCCGAGGGGACATAGTTTTTAACCCATTAACTCTTCAGGCGCCCCAGGATTCCCCAAGATGCCGAGTAAAATCATCTGGCGTTACACAGAGTAAAATCTGTTAAAGTCAATGGATTAAAGTGATGAGGTTGACGGTGGATTGAATTGAACTTAACTTGACTAATGTCTTTTTGATGTCTTTTTGTGCGTTTTGCTTTAAAGAAAAGAAAACCTGACAAAAGGTTGAGAACAGATGACTTCTGCCAGTATTCATTTAATATCGAGCTATACGATATTCCCTCAGAGGGAAAAGGACAAGATGGTGATGATGATGATGATACATGCAAGCCAAAGTACCTAGTAAAGGTTTCTATCAGGTGTTGACGTGTTTAAAGCAAACCCGAGTTTGGATCCAGGAAAGCCCTGCCCAAACATTTCACTCTTGATGACTGAAAAAGTTGTGTAAAATAGGACAGTGTGTGTTTAAGCAAGTTGTCTTCGAGTCCTAAGTGACTGAAAAAAGTCCAAGTTAGCATGTCCTTAATACCGGCTTTAATTATCGTTTCTTTTTCGACAAAATACACAGACATCAGTCAACTAATTAAAATTCTTTGAGAGCCTGCTGTCATAATTTGCGTCATTATTCCGTGGGAACAGTGGCCTCCTAATTTCAATCGTAATTTCAAAAAAAAATTCTAAATGTATTGGCTACAATTCTCACGCTTAACGCCGCTAAAATTATTTTGACCTCTTGAAATTGACACCAAAAGAATTGATGGTGCAACTGAAAACTCACCCTAGATACCACAAATTCTCTTCAGTAGAGTAATTGAGCCACGTCGACGAGAAAAATCTGAAGCTTGTAAACTGTGAATAAAGATGCAACATCTGCCACAATTTTGGCTCTCTATTCTACCTCGATTCTATCCTTTCCACTACACCTTATCATGATTTACGAAACTCTGCAAAGTTTTTTGATAAAACGTAACCAGGTTGTCTTTTTCACAATTTGGACTCCTTACAGCAAGCTTCGAGCGAACGCTTTCAAAGCCGATGTAAAGGACTTGGGATATTTGCCAGATATACGCCCAGTGATTAACTACTGAATTGGACCTCTGACTAACCTTTGACGAATAACACCTACTATTTTAAGGGATAAAAAAAATGTAATTATTGGTGCATGAAGACTTCGAGTCAAGACTATATGAAAAGTCAAGAAAAGCATGCAGAATGCCATCGAACTTTAGTCTGTCTATGTCCTGCCCCTCTTTCCTGTTCCATTGTTTTGTAATCCAGATTAATGCTTTTTATCGTTGTAATAAACATGCAAATTATACAATTTCTACTTGCGTTAAGGGTTAACACGAAGAAAAAACTAGCCTGATGTATTCTTGTAGATCACAGCTTGTTGCAGTCAGCCGCGTCGTAATTAATTTGTTCTCATTCTAGAAGGAAGTTTTGTCATAGTGCTCGCTAAACCGATCAGTGATTACCAAAATCTGATTATCTAAGTTGGAAGGATGAGAAAATAAGTCAATTTATCGTAATCTACCAGTAAAAAAATCTTCAAATTTAATTTACAATTCTTTGGACGCATTTGCCTCCATACGTTTAACTAGAAATGACTTGAAGAAGACTTGCTCAAAAAGAACTAAATCGAATCATTCAGGCCAAAATTATATTTGCTATAAGGTTTTGGAGAAAGGAAAGACAATATTTTACGAAATCGACCGTATGAAATAGGATAAAAAAGATAACTCGATTAAAAGCACAAAATTCTGTTGCCCTCCTCATATCCTCAAACTGGCAAAAACTTAAAGGGGCTAGGTCACGCTATTTTAGGTAAATTTGTTTAATTTTGTTAATTATGAGCTCTAAACGTCAAATTGGCAGAGCAAGAGTCTTTCATTTGCAAAATCACGGCCACATAACAACTGAGAATGATTTTCCAGCTGTGTAAATGACATTTTGATATAGACTGATAAAAATTTGAAAAAAGGTGGGCCGACGTTTTTCAAATTTACCCAAATTCAATCCATTTCAATCCTATCCAGTTTTGTCCATCCATGCCCGTTCTTGGCTTCCCCGTGTTTTGTCAGAGTTCTTGTACAGTTTTGAACAGTTATTTTGATATTTTAGTTAATTCTACGATCATTCGATCAGTGCTGAAATTGCCTAAAATTGCGTGACCTAGCCCCTTTAATTTAGTTAAGGAATTTTTGAAACTTAAAGTGTTCGGCTGGAGATTACCAACATTGAATACCACAAGTAAAAAACATTGATCGATCTTCAACGTAATAGTTTTCAGTTTCGTAGAATAGCGATTATCGCCAATTGTTTCGTATAATTTTACAATACGAGATTAATCATTTTATGTGTGCGGGATTGGCAAATCAGCAAACCAATAAAAGCAGAGAAAATTTCCTCCAAAGATTATAGTACTCTTTTCACAATAAGATTCGCCTTCGACTGAGCCAAGACCTTTTACAATTCACCCATCATCTGCTTATTAAACCCAACTCATGCAGTCACATAAGCGAAGTTCATCTTAGCTTTTAGCTCCAAATAACAATGCCATTCTCCCGTGAAAAAGAGAAATTACTTGCTTACTGTGTTTGGCTTAAAACCTGTATCAAAAACTCTCTGATAATTACTTTGCAGAGAAATTTGAGTAGTGTTATGTGGTCTGGATTTTAAGTTAGATACCACAAACGAAGAATCATGCTTCACTTTGCAGCGACTCTCACTAAGAGACGTGCTCCAACGAAACATGATCAAGTGTGCAAGGGCATCTCCCAAATCCCACAATGGGGTCATTTTAGCATGCCTTTCATTCTAGTATCTAATAGCAGTCTTGTCTAGTCCAGAAGGTGTTGTGACAACTCCCTGTATTTTTCAGTCCGTACAACGTTTTATTCACACGGTGATTCTATTAGGACACGCGACCGACAAGAGGCTGGGATCCCATTCCGTGTACGCCTAAACCACTTTAAAAAGCATTAGCACATGTATGGAGTTGGAGTTTCTGTTTACGGTTCAGTTACCTTTATTTTTGGTTAACAGTGCTTTTCTTAAATCAAAAAGCTTCGTTTGACCTCTTTGAAACTGATATCGCATTGCTTAGCGTTCCCTAGCACTAGCTTTTAATTATATATATGAATGGTCCAGTTGAGATGCTAAGATATACAGACCGATAACCCTATGGTTTACCGTCCTGGGGATTTTTCTTTGGATTGGTCTCGTGTTACAATACTTGCGGAGCCCGAAATCGATCATAACAACATTGTAACAGGAAATATAACACGAAAATATTCTTAAAGTTCTTAAATACGTGCCTTTATAGGAGAACAATACACAAACAAAAATATCGACATAAAAGAAACATTCAATAAGAAGTAAAACTAAACTACCTAAAACCTGCCTTGGAAGATAAACCTCATTAATTTATTGGTGATCTGTGTCGCCTAACACCTGACTAACCAAAGATGGCGTTCGCCGCAAGTGGAGAAAAACAAAACAATTTTAAAAAGCCTTATCTGCATTTAGTTTCTGCTGTCATTCGCAACGCCAGTGTCCAACGTTGACGAAACGTGTAAAGGTTTTCACCATTGAGAACGCCTTTATAAGATCAATTAGGTTTATATGGGTTTGTACAAATTTGAAGTCACAAGGTTTGTAAACTGACCCTTTACTTTTCATTAGATAGCTATTTCGGTTTGTTCTGACGTTAAGTGAGATACAATAAACCTTTTAACAAGGAATGTCGGCAACTTTCAGATTCCCAGATCTGAACAAGTTCACTGACAGTGTAGCATCTAGTTGTTGAACTTTGTCATCGTACGACTTAAAACATTTATCTTTGAAATTTACTCTGATGCTCATTTACTTGCCACTGGCGTCATAAAATTGCTCGCATTTTGAAGAACTGATCACACACCGCGCCTAGGAATTTTGAATTACATAACACAACTTACAAGGTAGACCCACGTGACAACCTTAGTGAGCTTTGTAGAGTACACTTTGGCACTTAAACGCATAATGCGTCCCATTCCTAACATGCTTACAGTCAAAGTTTGCTGGCAGGTTCGATTCGTGTTTGGCAAACACAGCATTCCTGTCACACAAAATCAAACGAAAAGTAAATGGAATGACAGATAACCTTCTACAATTATACTAATGTGTAGGGTCATTCCTTTGAAAAATGCAATGTATCTATTGAAGAAGTACTTTATCAGAAGCTCAAAGCTGAAGACGGTTCGCACTTTCAAGTTGGAACGAGAAGGCAGCAGATTCCAGTCTTTTGTTCTTGTTAGAGTGCAATGAAATTCAGGAATGTCTAAGGAAGGCGGAACTGATTAATGGTCATCAACACCAAGGGTTACGCTTACATCGCACTTCAATTCTGTAATGAAACCTTAGCGAACACCGAACTTATCAGCAATAGGAAATAAGCAAGATACGACAAATCCAACTAAAGTTAGTTGGTTGGATGAAGTGATAAATAAACATGGAGTTTTTGGCAGTAATGCAATAATCAACGTTTCATCCTAAAAGTACTAAAGAAAACATAGAGCGTAATATATCGACAAGAGATGATCTTTTGAATTAGCTGCAACAACTCAACTGATTTATTCAAAAAAATAAGATTCGAAGAGTTGATACGAACAAAAAAGACACTTTTTCTTTAATTATTGAAGTCATTAGGAACAGAAACAAGACAGATAAATAATAGAGATATGTTAAATCGCACGACAGAAGCATGAGCTTTCTTTCAGCTGAGAAAACAAAATATTAGCGTAAAGGTCTTCTTTACACGGCCATGTGGTTATCTCAATTGTTAACTAAAACTTCGCTGCTCAAGCGGGGAAACCATCGCAGAATGGAGACATCATTTTTTTGAAACTAAGTCATGGCTAACAGGTCCTTTCTTTCCATAATCAGACAAGCGGAAGGAGTGTATTTACTTAGAAATTTCCTGTCTTCGCTGAAGCATGTCTCAGACACTTCAAAACTTTAATGCATTAACGTTAAAGGAGTGCCACAGGATAATTTGGTAAATATTTTCTTTAAAATATTGCATAACATCCAGCCAACATCTCCGAATGTTCTACCATAAACGAGTTCATCAATAGGCTACCGTGAAGTAACCGTTTGGAGCTCTTGAGCATATATTTACATTCCTAAAATAAAAGCTGTGGAGCTTTTTGAATAGTCTAAAACTGACAATTTTCATTGAAGGTCAAAGCAGATTCAAACTGATTACCATAAAGTGGAGCTTTTTTTTGTTTTGTCTGAAAGTTCTATTCTTAGGAACCTTCTCACTAATATTTCTAGTTGTGGTGAGTTGCATGTAAAAGTAAAACTTAATTGATTGAAAATTTAATTTTAATAAAGGGCCTTCTTGTTCCGTTCAGAAAAAGCTGCAATTAAATGAAGCGATAAGAACACATCTGATTTTAATCACAAATAAGTAGCAGGGGCTAAACAGACATCCAACACCTTGAATTGAAATAGCTATCAACAGATTTTGCATCACTGTAGTCAGAATTGCAATTGCTTCCAATTAAAAGAACAAATTGGCTCTGTATGTTCAAACAGTTTGGCTGATTAGATTACAAGTTAACGGGCGAAATTAAGAGACGCTTCTGTGTTCCGATTTGCTATTTTGGAGAGATACAAAAGACAAATGCAATATTTCTGGCAGCGAAACGAGACAGAAAAATTGCTGTTTAATTGTATAATTAAGTTAATCTTAGCTGTAGGTGCGACACACTTGGTCTCCAACTGAGTGTAATAACAAATATGCCTCTTATCTGGTAATACTGACACAGACTTCTACGAGTCAGGTAGCCGATGAAAGACCTAAGATGGTTTCTCCTACTTCGGTGTTAATGTTCCTGAGATTAGCGGGAAATGACTTAAAAGAGTATTGGCATATTAAATACAGTATTGGTAGATTGACGTGAGTGTTTCCACCAATCAGGACCCACTTCACCTATTTGTAAACATATTAATTTAATGGTCTTCGTGCTGCAGTCATTCTCCATTCTTTCTCGTTCAATGATAAGTGACTCTTATGAGTGAACCATGAAGCTACGTATACCAAGTGTTCTTTTATTTGTTATTTATTCAGACCGAGTTATTGGGCTATGGTGGTAAGTACCGTTTTGGAAAAAAAACTATACCACCAAAAGAAATCCGCGGTTGATAATCCCCCGTATTTCTGAGCTTAGTAGATTACTAAAACATCATACTCCTTTAATCGCCGATGCAGGTCACTCGAGACGTCACTGCATCAAGACCCGAACGTCGCCTGCAGGAAGACCCAGTCATTATTCTCCAGGAAAGGTGACTTCTGCAAATCTAAACCTCAGTTAATTTCAACTGTGCTGATGGGCATGAATACTTCGGTGGAAGAGTGTCAATGGCAATTTAGAAACCGCCGATGGAATTGTTCGACGACCAAGAATTCTGTTAAGAAAATTCTTCGATATGGTGAGTGGCTAAGGCTGAAGCGTTAACAGCTTTGTTTTAATCAGTCATGATATACTTCGTTAATTCCTTCGCGTATTTTCATTCAATGTCAAGGACCGTACGAAATGACATTCTTATCGCAAGTGAATTCCACCAATACAACTACTACTACAAGAAAACCTTCATCAGTTTCGTTCGCATAACATTTTTATATAATATATATTCAGATTACAGGGAAACAGCCTTTATCTACGCCATCACATCCGCCGGAGTGACCTTCTCCATCACGCATGCATGCAGTATGGGCGAACTTCAACAATGTGGCTGCCGCAAGAATTCACCAAAACCACATGTGCACGCCAACAAGATGATCTCAGTGAAGCAGCGAGCACGGCATGATTTCCCCCCAAATGGAGGCAACAGTTTCCCTGACCAGGCTTTCCCCATGGACGACAACAGCGAGTTCGAGTGGGGGGGTTGTGGCGATAACATTCTCTATGGATACACCATGTCGAAACAACTGATGGAAAACCAGGCGAGGGACGGACGCTCCATGATCATTGAACACAATAACGAGGCAGGGCGGCTAGTAAGTTGAGCATTTCCGCGGTTTGAAACGCCTTCTTTTAGGTGTCACAGCCTTGTGCGTTTAAAAGTTTGAATAAATAAACAACCACCGAAATTAATCGTTCCCCTCCTCTACAGACCCAATTGTTATTTCTGGTGGGATTGAACCCATCCTAGATCAGTGCGGACGTTCAAGGTAAATAGAACGGAAGTAACAATCCCTAACTGGTCCTTTACTAATGTAAAGACTGCAATGTAGTAGCAACACTATAAGCTGCAAGTATTAAGTTTGTCTTGGTCAGAGAAACATCCCAGTTGTCTTTTTTGCTTTCACGGATCTTTAAGAATTCAGGAACTGCGTCAGTAATTCAAGGTGGCTTTTACAGAGTCAATATATTAAAGAGACTAGCATCGGCATGTCTCGCCGCTGAGGTATCGCTTGTTTCAAGATCATCGTGCCATTTTGACTAAGGATTAATCTTTGATAACAAGTTGGCTTATGTATGCGCACCATCTTCGATTCCCGGCGTTGGCAAATCGCTCTGAGAGAGCAAGAGTTTGAAAAGCTTCACATAGAAGTCGACAAAAACGTACCTATCACAAAGCATAGCTTGGAGGCAAGCGGCGTGAAGTACTTAATTTGTTATCTACACCGCACGATAAACAATCACAATTGAGTCATCGAATCTTGATGTTAATTTCCCGCGAAGAAAAGCTAAATTACATTTTACGCCTTTTACTAATCGCCGAATTGACTATATTTGCATACCTTTTGTGCGATCACATGCCTTTGTTTACACACAAATAGAGTGGGTTAACAGTATAGCTTTGTGGGTTAACAGTATAGCTTTAATTCTTGGCGGTATCCTACAAAACAAGCCGGTGAGCATTTTAATTCCCCTTCAAGCTTTAAAGATGAGCACAGATAACAGTCAACCATATCTTACACTTACGGCGTTCATTTATCACTGACATTGACTCACTATTGTTCAGTGCCTTCTACCGTCGTAATAAATCTTCATAGGAATTTAATTTTCTAGTGTAAACTTTATTGACAGAGTTGTAATTCAATTTTGACAGTTTATTTTAGAAGTGGAATACAATGAAAGACAAGTGCCCTTGTGGTTGACAGCTTGTCACCAACGGATTCCTATGATAAATATTTGCTTCAGATTTCTAGTTAAGACCAACTAAAGTTCGCTTTCTGTACAGTTCACTATTCATAAACATAGAACAATGCCTGTTTCCCGAGTGTTTGTACAAAGGGCGCCGCATCTCTAGAACACAAAAGCACGAGCAGCAAAATATGATAGCTAAAAAGATCTTAATGATACAATACGAACAGCTAACGTACCCAAGATGACCCGGATAGATAAACATCGTGTCAGCTGGCTACAAAATTAAAATGCTTTCTGTTTTTTTCTGTGCCTTTTTCCTTTTCTTAGGCAGTCAAGCGTAACATGAAGAAGGAATGCAAATGCCACGGTCTTTCGGGGTCTTGTTCCGTGCGAACATGTTGGAAGAAAATGCCCCATTTTAGAGATGTGGGAGACCGATTGAAAGCCCGTTTTGATGGAGCAATAAAGGTGTTAATTGGCAACAAGGGCGACAGACTGATCAAAGATGGAGAAACGATAAAGCCTCCAACTGAGATTGATTTAGTGTACACAACCGATTCTCCAAGCTTCTGCAAGGAGGACCTGTCTTTGGGATCACATGGAACTGTTGGAAGACAATGCAACGATACTAGCATGGGAGTAGACGGATGCGAGCTGCTATGCTGCGGTCGTGGCGCGCGAGTGACAAAGATACATATCGTTGAACACTGTCAATGCCGTTTCCTTTGGTGTTGCAGAGTGAAATGCAAGAAATGCAAAACAGAAATGCTGGTGCATACGTGCGAGTAGCTGTGCACCGAGTTTGGATAGCAGTGTCACAGATGACATGCAAGTTCAATGTCGTCCAGAGTGGTCATGTGGGTACATGCATAGTTTCAATTACACTATACTCAATCAATTTCAGACTTCAAGAAGAACCACTCCTCTATGACAAGTGATACCCCAGAAAAATAATGAATGTTTTTGCACATCAATCTTAAAAAAAGGAATTCAAACAGATAGGTTGGAGTTCATGGTGTGACTAAGTCGAAAAACACTTAACAGAAAAATTGTGTCTAAAAAGAGATGAAATCTGCCCTTGGGACGAGTCATGCAATGCTATTTCAAAGGTTGAGGTTCATCTTCGTGACGTTTTCAAAAATTAATTTCTTGATTGACTTATTACAGTTTCCTTCGGTGAAACACATGCCACCTGCAACGACATGAACATTCGAAACAAGGAAAAAACTGTTTTGTGAAACCGAGTTAAACTCTTTAAATTAATCCGCTCTTAGTTGATTAACACTGTGGAGATAGGGGGTTTTGTAACTGCTGTCCTTTATAACAAAGATTGAAACCAACAGCAGAAACTTGTGGCACTGTAGGGCAAAAAAACGTATGCGACCTCTTTCTTGAGAATACTGCTTCAGTGAGACTATCTTCCATTGACTCGAGTTACATTTAGAACACTTCGTATGCCGAGTTGTTTTCATAACAGATGAACGTCGTATAAGCACTTAAAGTGGTCGGAAGGCTTAATTAAAGAAGAGAGGAATACCAGTTTTGATCCGGAAACCGATTTTGTGTAACATCAAAGAAAGTAATATAAAAAATTATAAATTACAATTTGAGCACCTGGAGAGAAGGCAGGCATTATTTAAATACTTCTCATAGATTAAGTTTTCGACAATGTTGTCTCGTTGAGCGATAGCTTCCAAATGACTTTTTACTTCTTAGTTAACCTTTACCTTTTCCCTGCTGAACATTTGCTTGATCTCACTGTGCGGAATAAATGATCACGTCTTTGCCAGGCAAGCTCCTTTCATGTCCAGCTGCAAAAAAAGAAATTACCTAAAGAAACCATCTAGGGGAGACGTTTGTTTATTATTATAACTGAAAACCTAACATTTTCAGTTAAATAAATCTATGCAGTAATTCGAGTTCCTTTTACCCCGATCAAAACTGAAAATTGTTCTTTCCTCGACATTTTCGTTTTAAGGAGTCAATTTGACTACTGTGAATTTTGGAAGCAAGCTTTCATCATTGACTTGTTACATCTCCAGCTCAAGTCAAGAAAGAAAACATGTCATTGTTTCAAAGTTCAAAGATCGCTCGTCTGTTGAACGAACTGTAAGTTAAAATTATTTTTAAATTTTGTATTGAAGAGTACCTTTAATGTCTAAGTTTTTTTAACGTCTTTAAGTCATTACTAGAAGACATCGCCTGAAATGGCTGTAACTAACGTTCCGACGGACAAAACCGGGATTCCTTTATCCATTGGTAATGCCTTGTGACAAAGTTATGAAAGACATGGACTAATGTAATTTCCTGAAAACGATGTTACATGCTGGATCATGCCTGTAGCTACGCCCGATCGGGCACACAAGCTATTAAGATACAGACTAGGAAATAGTGAAAAGACAAATGAGAGTACAAAGGTAATAATACATTCTTATATATGATTTAAAATGTTGTTAAATTATTTGTTACGAGATCAGTGTGAGGTAAGAAATAGTGATTTGGTCACAACTTCTACTTTGAGAAGTTTGGATATTTTATGTCAGAATCTATATTAAAAAAATATCAGTTTGAAATCATTGATACTTGTATGTGCTTCCATTTTCAAATTAACGAATAAAACAAACAAGGAACTCGTGATCTCGAGTCCTCTTCATTTTTCACTTTGAGAAAAAAACGGCCGAGACGTTTGAAACGAAAGAAATTCGTCCTTCGTTCGACCGTCGTCGTCGAACGGTCGGCGCAGTTGACCATCGGACTGCGGGCGGGATGCAGCGGGTTCAAACTGAGCACAGACAGAGCAACACTCGGGATCGCCCTCGGGATCTTAGAATGACTCAGAAGAAAGTACTGCCTTTTAATTTACAAATTTTACATCTTCATCGCTTTGCCTCACGTCGTCGTAAACATTCACTCTGTCGTTGCTTTTCACTCAAGCATTGTAATTATCTAGTTTATTGAGTTTTGTTTATTACTAGTGGAACACTAGCGTGAGTAGTTTGTTCGCTTGCGTTTACTCACTGTCTTGGTAACGTACGAGATTCGCGAGTGTGAGTTATATGTTCCGTATGCGCATGTCCTCCGCTACATGTTACAGGAATTCTATTAATGAAAGATGAAAAGTTTAAAGCAACATTGTTAAGCCGTCAAGTCTTCTTAGTATAAGAGCTATATAACTCAGGGTCCATCTTACAGCATTTGCTTGTGGGACGTCAAAGTACCCACTAACTGTTCGAAAGGAATAAGGGATGTTGTCCCCGCTAAAGTGACTCAGCCCTACTCTGGACGTGGGCATCTATCGTTTAACTTTAATCAGTTGTAAACTGCATAACAAGCAATAAGTCGAAAGTCCCTAGGGTCCAGAGGAGAGCAGTTGATGAATCCCTCGCTATCGGGTAAAATGTTTACCACTTAATTTGTTCGGGTTTAAGGTCTACTTTTGGCTTAGCAGTACAATTTGTGAAAACCAATTTTTAACACAGGGTGGGCCTCTGAAACGTGAGAATGGCTTAGGTTAAGCTCGAGTTAAGTTGTTGCTTCCTCTCTTTTCCGGCTCGCCGAAGTCTTTCCCAATGCTCCTTCTGATAGTCACTGTGCATTACACCAATAATGATAGCCTCTCTTTGACTTGGTCTGTCAAAAATAATGGCCTTGTCCGAGAAAGCTCTCTACGATCTGCCCAACAGGATTTGCGCAGTCAGGCTAATAATGATAGAAGCAATACTTGCGAAATTATCCTCTTCCAAAACACTGCAGTTCATGTTCGTTTGTCTTGCCATCTGATCTTGAGTATAAAGCGGGGAGGCACGGTCGCTGATGGTACGGAAAGAATCCTCCTTGAAGATAATCAACCATATGGAGGGAGTCGACCAGCCCAATTCAATGAGCATGCGTCCAGCCACATGAGGGATAATGCGAAATACGGACGGTGGGGCCACATTATTTCTTTACGGTCGCAGCCAAACAAGAGGTCACGTTAACAAGAAGCAGCTGCTCTGATCGGTGGCATTGTTAAGCTCGTCTACCTTCGAGGTTCACTCACTTGTGATGGCTCAAAAGACACAAAAACCAAGGGATAGGTTGCTGGTTTAATCAGGTCCGGTGAAAACGAAAGGAAAAAAAATGACTGTGCAGTTGAATCATCATCATCATCATCATCTTGTCATTTTCCCTCTGAAGGAAATAGGGCCTTGCCTTCTCTCTCTCCAAGCTTCTCGGTCTTTCGCATAACTACCGGCGTCTGCCCAACCTTTGAACCCAAGTTTACCTCGTTCTCTCTCTACCGTTCTTCGCCATGTCTCCTTCGGCCCACCTCTCCATCTGCAATTCCTCTCAGTGTCCATTTTCCATTTACACTTTTCCTCAGCACTTTACACTTTTCCTCAGCTCACGCCCAATCAGTTTCCAGCGTCTACGTTTTATCTGCTTAGTGATCTCATCGGCCATATTCGTCTTGAATCTTATCTCTTCATTTGTCCCTTTCACAGACCAGTAAATCTTCAGAATTCGTCGTAGGCACTTGTGGAGGAAAACATTAAGCTTGGTCTCGTCGCTTTTAATCATTCGGCAAGTTTCGCAACCATAGAGAAGGACAGCAGTTGAATACACGAGTGAAAATGTAATGGAAGAACGCATAAAATCCAGGAGCCGAGTGAAAAAGGAAAAGATGAAAAAAGCACACGAACAGAGAAACTTAAGTCTGCCTGTGTGGAGTCCTATAGCAAACGAAAAATCCAAAGAAAAACAAAGAGAAGGAGCATGAACCAAAAATTGAATGAATGGATAAAAGGCAAAGGGAAAAACGGATGAACGGCGTTTTTCAGAACGTAATTGTTTATATTTAGTTGAACAAGTTACGGAATACTAAATACTACGAGGCATCAAATCAGTTTTTTTTTCATGTTGTTGACCCGGCAACTTTGCAGGGGTAATGTAATCATGATTACAACATCAGCTACAAAATGGACATTTAAGCTTCTTAGTGCTACATCAAAAATGCAATCAAAATGAGAACTTATCATGATGATAAAAACCCCTCTCACCTTAAGAAGGTGCGAATTTCAAAAACAACAAGACAAGACAAGACAAGTTGGCGACCGCAGTCGAAGGCAACCCGAAGGCTCCTTTTTCAATGCTTCTACCATGACTTGCGGCATCTACCGCAACTCATGGCAGGGGTGGGCGCAACTCCTATCCCGTTCTATACACAACTTGTCCCCAGTAGTACTGGTACTCACTTTACTCACCACGAATGGATGGAAAGCTGAGTGAACTTTGGAGCGAATAACATTTTTCTTGCCAAGAAGCATCGATCACATCTCGCCAAAAGAAAACCAAGGGGAAAACGACAAAACGTGAAAATGTTTATGAATTAAGCAGTTTCGATAACTTTTTGTCAGGTAAAATAATGTGAGGTATTTCTCGTTTGTATCTCAAATATTTCAGATGATTAAATTAATCGAGACATCTGTGATAACGAAAACACAGTCTTTTCAAATGTCAGTAGATTCTCCTGATTGCTTTTAACATAGAAGGTCCAATAGTTGATGAGGTCAGTTTTGAGAAGAACCGTCTGAAGCTCAAGGTTAAGCCGTTGAACAACTCAAAAGATAAATTGTGGGCGTGCTTGAAGTAAGAGTCTTTCCTTTGTTTCGGTGCGTCGATTGTTCATATTTCGCGTTCTTTTGTCAAGGGCATTTTTGAGATACATGCAGTGCATTTTATCACGGAACGTTCCTCAGGCGGAAAGGGACGGGGGGGGGGGGGTGGGGGGAGGAAGGGAGGTGGCGTACAAAAAGGCGGAATAGGAGTTCACTGCACTGAGTCACTGAATCGCGATAGATTAGAAGAACAGCAACGTGGCGTTTCGTATCAAAAGAAGATCAAAGTCTCCCAGTTTTTTCCTGTAACTAACGTACCCGGTATATCATTAAATGCGTGACTTTTTCACTTTTGTTTACGTTAACAAAAAGAGTTCGCATGCCAATTGTGTAAGGATAATTGTTCTCAGATTCATCACATCCTTTTGATAACTCTCAATTTTTTGGTGCGTCTTATAACCGAGTATTTTCACGTAATTTTCAGTTGAGAACTTAGCTTGATTAAATTGCTAAGTTTGGGGTGCGTCTTATAACCGAGTGCGCCGTATAACCGAATAACTACAGTATTCTTTGTTAAGGATGGTAGTGAGGTCAATGGGAATCAGGAATTTCAAACACAATGCAACTGTTCACTAAATCAACGAACATCTGCTAATCAAAGTAAAGTGTAGCGTAATGTAACTCAACTGGATTACTCAGACATGGATAACTACATTTTGAACTCTGAATAAATATGCACTGCATATTTGCTGTCTCCGTGTCAAAGCTTCGCCTCACGCAGTAAAAATTACTTACAAGAGTCTTCCATAAAGTAGCCGCACACTATAAAGAATACGGACAAAAACTAGATGGCATCAAAGTATCGTTTTGAACTGAGTCCCACGCATGGTCGATATTGTTTCCCACTTTTTCATCTGCAAAGGGTTTTTTTTTTCTGTGGAAAGGGAAGCAGTTGCATAAAAAAAAAACACGTTTCTCTTTTATTTTATATGTTTTTAGTTGCGTTCGAGTATGCCGCCAATGTCTTTTTATTTTGTTTGTAAACGTTTGCGAATGCGCAGCTAATCCCCTCGCTCGTTTTGTATGAACATGCTTTAGGCAACAAAATTAATCAATAATCTTTAAATGTTGATGAACCCCTCAACGCTTTGATGGTTGTGAACGTTGTTGCATAAGAATTTTTGAATTCGATATGCAGTTAACCGATTAGTGTGTTGATTTAACAATGTGATTGCATGATGCATCCCAAATCAAAAGTCTACTGACGAACCCGACTTCACTAACCTCAAATAAAGTGCTCGACCAACTCTGTCCAAAGACAACGTCATGTCAGACGAAGTTGGCTGGACATGAACTAAAAAACCCAAAGAGAGAAACAGGAGACAAGTAAATGGTTAATAATCAGCAAAAATCTTTAAAATGCCAGCTTGCAGTAAGTAGCATTTTATTATCAATTCCTAAAGATGCTAATCAATAAAACAGAAAAACTCTTTTAAGCGAACGAAGTATTCTTTTGATCTTCAACCAGCAGTAAGAGCAAAATTTCAGAAAGCAATGCAGCCCAGTTGTTACGGCGCTTTGCCTTGGGATCCGGGGATTCGGGTATCCCGGGTTCAAGATCCGTCCTGACCACTGGATGTATTTGATCCTAGCAGTGCCTGGTTCATTTTCTCTTTTGCACTTGTAAATAGCCAACTGGTTTGCCGCCGGCCGGTTGTTCTCCTGTTCTTTTGTTTCGTTGATTGTGTTTCGTTGGCCCTGAAAAGCGCCTATGGGAAGTGGTCAACTAAGTATGCACGTGTGTATTTTCACAAGAGACAAAAGCATAAACACAAGCAACGTAAGCGA
>NC_090887.1:947500-967500 GCF_036669925.1 Montipora capricornis
AAACTAACAGGCTCAAGTGACTAATATCCTGTACACTGCTACAACGTAAATTTATGGAAATGAGGGTGACTATACCTGCAAAGGAAGCTCATAAGATAAATATATAGACAGACAGACAGACCACTTTGTTAAAAGTAAATGTATAGATCCGAATCAAAATTACTAATAAAGATCTAATGCGCTTTTTATCCAATCAAACAGAAGTAAAAACAAATGCTTCCCGAATAACGGGCGAGTCTGCTAGTCTCCGGAGCACAGGCAGCCCAGGAATAATTTATGGGACAATGGAATTGTAGGATGTAAGATTACAAAGATATTGCCGAGTTCCAAAGTCATTATGGAGTGGATACAATATTATTTCCAGCTATGTGTAAATCCTTACTTGACAATATCCTTGTTTTAAAGACAAACCTTGTGGTTGTGCTGTCTGTGTTTACGTAAATAGATTAAAACATCACGTGTAAAGCGTGCGAATTAAAGTTGTTTTTCCTCATAAAATATGCGTGTGGCGTTCTTGTGGAACCATCGCCGTTGTACATATAAATCCTTTCGATGGATTAAGACCTTCCAAGGTGTCTACTTTCAATCTCCCCAAAATGAAACCTAAGTGCTGAAAAACAATACTCTCAACGCGAACAAAGTGACTGTGCTGCTGCATTGATTGATACTGTTCGTATACATGACGACTTTTATGTATAACATGAACATGTGAACTGCAATATTTTTTGTTATCAAGCAATGCAAAGTTTTGGCGGTTGATTCCTAAACAATGTTGAGCTGGGAAGGCTAATTTAATGATCAATGCATCGACGCATTTGTTCAAACAGCAAGAACTGACAAATGGAACTGTACGCTAAATATCCATAATAACAATCCAATGCTTACTTCCTAATTTATCTACTTTGAGAACTTCGACTTACCTGACATTTAGTGATACTGACGTTAACCGACATTGTGCATGTTAGCAAGCTTCGGAAGTTTATGATGAAGAAACCAGCAGTATTTTGTATCAATTCCGTCGACATCTGGCGATTTAAATGTCGGCGAACTCTTGCCAGATAACTCTGAGAATCCCTGGGTGCAAAGTTTTTGACGTCACTTCCGTATCTGAAAAATAAAACCATGCGCTGTTACTCACGACTTACTCTTGTATGCGTAAGTTGACATCAGAACTTTAAATGTTGGCTATGTCTATCTTCTTTTGAGGCGTTGCCTTGCATAATCCGTCCTCTCTAACATTCATCAATGATTTGATCGTGAGTAATTGAATGCTGGTGATGGACTCTTGTTATTTCATGGAATCATCACCTCAAGAAATTCTTGTGACCTCCTAATAATGTTTCTCGGCTAGATAAAACCGATTCTATTGGAAGCAAATAAGATGAAAACAACGGCAGAAAGAAATCAGGAACGCCAATTAATGCTAACTTCTTGACCACTCGCCTAATTAAGGGGGGAGGGGAGGGGAGGGGGTTTTTCATAGCCAGATTACAATACTGTCAGAGCGGACGTTTTTACGAAACTGGGACGTACATTAAAATAACGATCATGAACAAAGCAACAGGTTGGGGGTGGTGAAGTCTGGAGCTCACAACCTACAATGAGTGACAAAAGTAGTTGAGACACTGAACTGGGAAGACCACAGTTGTGAAAAATTTATTTCTACGGTACATTTTCGACTTGAAAAGATAAGGGGGAAGATTTGTCCAACATTCCATAGTTCCTAAAGATGGATAATAAAAAATGAACATTCCTAAAAGTGGGTGAGTGATGATCAACCCTTATGTCGCTTATTGTAGATCCCACTTTTCCAAGGAAAACAGGCATATTAAGGCTCTCGTTTTACTCTTCCAGCACCCTTTATTAATTGAAATCAAAGTTTGAAAGACCATCACATGTCCACGCAGTTTAAATACACAGTTTTCACTAAATCTGCCCCCGCCTAAGATAGTATGAAAGGCAGTTGAGATATGTTTAAATTATATGCTGACCATGTCGCACGTGTTTTCGATTTGCGTCTGACAAATCGTCGCTGGCCCCTGTTTCTGATTTGTGTCCGGACAGAATCAATTTCTGAGCCACGTAACTCGATTTACATCAGATGTGCTTCAATGTTTGATTTTTCAATCGCTAACCCGAACAGCTCTGGTTTTCCGTGCAGATCGTGTAGAACAATACCAATACCACTTGCGCGCCCGGTTGAGCAAATCGAGATTGATTCCCCCTACAATATCTACCAATTTATACATTTATCCTTCTTAAGTGGGCAGTAAGAAATTTGATATATTCTGAAAACCTTCATCAATATATATTTAATTGTTGAAGAATATAACAAAGCCATCAATGTATCTTAAAGTGCCTATCACCTCAACACACTTTTCCAATATATTTATTCTCCGAAATCATCCCAAATACATCGTGTTGTTTTTAGAACATTTAGATTGAAATTTCACTCTTTCATTGGCTTTGAAAAACGGGAAAAGTGATCATACCGTGATTGATAACCGAGCAATGAAGGGGAATGGGTTCTATACCGGGTTGACGTCACAAATTGATTTGCATCGCTGTTTTCAAAGAACTATCTCAATGAAAATTAATTTGTGACGTCAACCCGGTATCGAACCCATTCTCCTTCATTGCTCGGTTATGGATCAAAGTATGATCACTTTTCCCCGTCTTTGAAAGCCAATAAAAAAGTAAAATTTCAATCAAAAGGTTCTTTAAACAACACGATGTATTTGGTACAATTTCGGAGTATAAATAAAGAGGAAAAGTGTGTTGAGGTGATAGGCACTTTAAGGAAAGCTAGTCACAACACCTAGACCGTCTTCTGCACCTCCCTCAACAGCCATTGGTCTTCGTGTGCATTCCATGTGGATCTTTAATCGACCCTAGGAGAAATGATACCACACTGTCCAGTCATTATTAAAACTTAGCTACTTTTGTCTGTCTATTTACTCGGCGGAATACCAGAAAGGTATCCCAGTTATAATCTCGGTTTGCTTTGGTCGGTGCAGCAAATTGGACAATACTATCAATGAGATATTTACTATAATCTTGCCTGTTGACAACATAACGAAATAGTCAGTGCAGAACTCCTAGCAGCGGCATGTTGGAAATGCCCGAAATTTCTTAGTTTCTTTCAGCTGTTCTTTGTACAAGCATCATCCGCGGTTGTCAATTTTTTTCTTTCAATTGATAGTTCCACGGTCTTCATGTTAGCTAGCTAAACGGAAGTCACCGTATTATCCACAAGTGTCGACACTGTTAATTTCGAAACTTTGCAGCTGGTTACCGGTGTAGCTGGTAGGAAGAGGGCTAAATTTCACTTAGCCAAAGTAATTACAACTGAGAACGGTTTTTCACAAGTTTACTCTCTCGCGACGCCATTGTTTCACACTCCTCTGCCTCACTGATTTCACTTTGATGTCAAGCTGCATCCGACGGATTCACGTTATTTCCGATCAGACAAAAACTACTCCAAAGTCTAGGTGACCCATTGAATTTATTTTTAAACACCAACGATGTTCACCGAAACGTTATCCGTTGTTATGAATGAGCCGGCATCCAGACTTCAATTCGCTGCAGAAATATTTACTTCTTTTCTTCCGTACTTAACCAATTTTTGTTATCAAAAGAAAGCATACCTTCAGTCGATTCAATCCTTGCAGTTTGCTTCTAACCCTTCCAAAATGTATCACCTTATTGTTGCGCAACATGATATTCAGAGTAAACGCTTAAAGAGCGTCTTGTTAATTGATTTTTTTAAATTCATCACATGACCAGAGGCCGGTGGATATGTGACTGCGGAGTTTGCTCTAAACCCTTTCATGTTCCAATGTCCTGAGGTGAGACATGATACCTATAGAAATTAAAGATTGTACTCATAAATTCAGCACACGTTCTGCGCGTCTCGAGATACTCGGGTTTCCTATCTGTGATGCTTACTAATTGAGGGTTTTTTTTGCGCGGTTTAAAACTATCCGGAGAAAGTAGATCTTCGTAAGCACTCTTGGTATCCAAAAAGAAAATTGGGGGTAACCGTGCATTTTTGAGAGATACTTAAGCTTTAATTTGAGAAAGAACGCCATACATTGCTTTGTATTTTAAAGGTTTTTAAAAATATTATTCATGAATTACTTTTGAAAAATGCGCAGTTACCCCCAATTTTCTTTTTGGATTTCAATAACACTTGTTGAGATCTACATTTCCTGCATAATCATAGACCGGGGCAAAAATACTTTTGAGTTAGTAGGCGCCGTCCTTAATTAATGAATTACTGACGCTCATACTAAAAGACCCCTCCACCTGTTCACGTGTATAAAAAGGCCTCCAGGTTAAAAAGACGGTTTGAGGTGTAGTTTACCCCTTTCGGCAATTACCCGTATAAACGAACCGGAAACCACGAAGGGCTTTGCTCCAAAAAGACACCCTGAATCCGCTAAGTTAACCGGCAAATTTATCTTGATCGTAAGGGCAAACATTTTTCGAGAGATGAAACAAACATATAAAGACCAATGTAATTGTATTAAGTTAGTAAGTTTCTTTTCATTTATCTCCATTTCTTTGCTGTTGAGGAGGTTAAAACCGCGGCAACTGCTTAAGCAATGCGACCAACGTAGTTTGCGACCACACAAAAACAAATTGTACAGCTTATTATAGTTATTATTCTTAAAATAATAATGATTGCAATAATTTCGATATCACAATGGATGAAACCGCTGTATTGAAAATTGATTATTGTGTTGTTACAAAAGATACGTGCTTTTTCTGTTATTCTGTCTTTCCGCCGAAATTATTCCGCCATCTGTGCGAGTATTCATGAGTTTCCCAATTTACCTCTTTTTGCGCTAAGTGCCGAAAGTGGGGTCATCGGAAGATAGCTTGCGCTGCAACGACCAACAAATAATCAAAAATAAAGAGAACGAAGAAAAATGGCTCATTGCAAAGTCGAAAGCCACAATTTAATGTAAGCATTACTTATTGCTTTGGTCTTTTTATAAGTCAGTTTCTAAATGTTCAATAATTTGTTCCATATTCATTGCTGTTAAGCTGAGACTGACAGCAAGCCGGAAATATGGAGAATTTTTTCACAATCACGTATATTTAATTACTCGCAAATTCCACAGTGGTCGTGGACAAGTTAACATTTTCTATATATATTTATTGATGTTAATCTTTATGAAGCAGCTACAATGCGATTGTTAAGAGCAAACCGTCTTTAACTTTGCAGCTTAATAATTGGAACGTTAGGAAACAAGAAGAATACAATATTGCATGAACAAATTTAAACAGACAACACCTTATTTCATCCTGCTTTCGAACAAAGTCCCCAGTCAGTTTTTTCTCTGCTTCTTACAAACTTCAAATTCCTTGAAAATTCCATTCTTCTTCTTCTTTTCTTAAATGGAAAGACGCAATCATGTGCAAACTATACCGAAAAGCCGTTTCCGGAACGATTTAATTGACTAAAAAATTTACGAGAAATGGCGGTTTCTGTTGAAGCTATTGAAAAGCAGTGATACAAGTAATTTTGTTCTTATTGCTATTCAACTCTTAATAACTTAATTTCTGTGAAGCTATTGACTATAAATTGCTTTTTTTCGGTCTTTATTAAGTTGAAGCTTCCAGTCCTTGCAAATGTGAAGTGGGCATGTAATGAAATATAATTAACGTTTCTGCCAATCTGAGGGTGAAATAGAACGATATCAAGACGCAAGTGATTGGTTTTTACAAAGAAAACTTGTCTTTTCAGGCACATCACGGCCTTTTGTGGCAAGGAAGTGGTAAAACTCGCCATCACAAAATCACATTTTTCATTGTCAGAAAAAGTCATAAAATGAGACCAAATTAATTAAAACGAGGAGAGTCAAAGAGAATATTAAAACACCGAGTGAGCTTCTAACCTCATAATCACAATAAGAAAGTTTCGATTCAAGAAAACTCTCTCTGAAGTTATTGACAGTTTTAGAAACTCTTTAAGTGATGAGTACATATATTCCATGCATATTTACCAACAGGCCCCTTCCTTTAGCTTATTATCTTCTGTCTCACGGATTACGCTTGAAATCGTAATTTTGCCGACATCTCTGTGTGGGCGGAAAGAGTCTGGTTCAGGTATGTCCTTCTTATTAACTCTCACCCGACTAGAGCTATTATCTTTGAGCCTTTAAATGTATGCAGACATTTCGACAGCAAACAAAATTGATAGGGTTTAAAGGGGCCTTATGAAGGTTGGTAGTTAATCCATTGTTCATGTGACAGTAATAAGAAGGTGCAGATCAGTGTATGAAACATATTAACTGAATTCCGTAGTTATTACACCACTCTACAAGTATTCAAGTGAACAAGCTCAGTTGTTGGAAGTTAAGGATGAATATGTTCAAGATTTTTTTCATAGTCGTACTGTTTGGTTTAACAAACCTGAATGTACTAACCGAAGGCAATGGATCTTGGTGGCAAGTATTGGTCAACATACGTATCCTGTTATACTAACGTTTTCTAACGTTTTACTAACAACCATGACAGTGTTCATAAACAACTATGTTGTCATAACGTTTATCGGCGTTTAATCTAACACCATCCTCCTTTCTTGTCAATTTAGGAACCTGGGTGTAAAAGGCTCCTCAAAGCCCCCGAACAACTATAACTTTCAACTTTCGCCAGCAAACGGAGTTAAGCCAGTCACTCCGAAGCAACAACGACTATGCCGAAAGTACCCCGAACTTGTTCCGTTCATTGGTCTGGGTGCAAACATCTCCATCAGCCAGTGCCAATATCAGTTTAAACGTAGAAAATGGAATTGTTCTGCGCAAAGTCCTGAAAATGTTTTCGGCAAAATTGTGAAAATAGGTAATATTTTACTCTATTCCCGTGTTTTTTCATGCTTGTCCATGCTTCGTTCTGACCTTTACTTCCTTAGTTACTTTATATTTCAGTCTCAAATTCGAATGTCACAGCTACCGATCTCATTTATTTAATGCCGAATTTATTTTTGTATTATGTCAGCAAGTAATCCTTTTTAGAACTCTTTTCCTCTCACAGGCGGTTAATGAGAGAACCGGCCACTGCAGTTGTACAACGTTCAACAAAAAGTCGCTCCTTTATATCACATGCGCGTACATTTTGAACAAAGAAATACCGATACATAATCGAGATAAATTGTCGCTCGCACTCCCCAAAAATGCCACAAAACCCTTTTTAATTTTTTTACAGAAACGAGACCTCAACCATTTTTCCTGTTGATAATTAAGTCACAAAATTTGTTCAATTGGTAATAAATTGCCAATTAAAACGCGCTACAAGAATAGTGTAATCAACCGTTCTTTTACGAAACGCAAAGAGCAGAAATTCGCAGTTTAAGTTCTAATTCATAAAAAAGAAGTTTCGTGAATGATTCCACATACCTTCGAAAAGTTCTCGGATCGGAAACTTTTAGTTTAAGTCACAGTGAAAACATTAATTGCCAAAAGGTTAATCACAGAGGGGCTCAACACTAACTGAAAATAAAAGACTAAAACTCGTTTAACTTCAGTCAGGAAACTTGAAACTTGGACAACACAACACTGAAAGTTACACGCGAAGCTAAATAAGTGGCAAAGTATCCTTGTCGCTTTCATTGCACTTTGTATCTATTTGTATTGTGATGCAAACAGTTTGCATCTCTTATCGAGTAATAGCACTTCATAAAAATTAAGCAAGTGTTAGTAGTCCTGTCTATGTAGAAAAGCGTATTTATTGTGATATCCAGTAAAGACTAACTTAGTGACTCAGCTTAGAGAGAAAGAAAAACACACGTTTTGGCAAGGAAAGACAATGAAAACAACCAAAAATAACCATGGGCGTAGTTCTGTTGTTCGTTGCAGCCTGTGACAAAGCGCGATCTCCCCGAGGGTTGTCTTCTAATAATTGCTATGCAACATAAAATTTGCGATAGTGACAATCAAAAAATGAATGCTAAGCGTTATATTAAAGAACATTTTCCCGTTTTAGCCTGCAGGGAGACAGCTTTCACTTACTCCATAACAGCAGCAGGCGTGTCACACGCCATTGGAAGAGCTTGTAGCGATGGAAAGCTCTCCGCTTGTGGATGTGACAGCAGATACAAGGGAGTCAGCAATGCTGGATGGCAGTGGGGTGGCTGCAGCGACAACATTCATTTTGCGGATCAATTTTCCAGGAAGTTTGTCGATGCAGGGGAAAAAGGTCGCGACTTTCGTACTTTGGTTAATTTGCACAACAACGAAGCAGGCAGAACGGTAAGTCTTCCCCTGGACAAGCAATACGGCAAAATGAACTTTGCGTGTATTCAACGAAGTCCCTGAAAAGGAACTTCTTCTCTACTTATAATATGAGCTTAGTTTTGATGAATATCAATGCACAATGAACTTTTTCCTGTTTTAGGTCTCATTGGTAAGTTATCGAATCCACTGACGGCCCTGATGCTGCTGATGTACAATGTTCGAAAGGCCTTCACTGTCCAATAAAGCAATTAGTTGTCTAGTATTTTCTAGTTCTCTTTTCCACAGCACGGTAATATTAATTTCGCTTCATCAAGCAGTCCTTTATTCTCAATTTTTGGGCTTGGAGAGAAGATAACGGCGCAATTAAATCGGCAACTGAAACTGAAAGCGGAAGCCGCAGGCAACGATTTTTGTTAGTAATTAAAGAACAGACACTTTCCGACTGATAATTTCAAAATGAATCAATTATAATTGTGCCGTTGCGGTGGAAAGGTTGTCTGTAAGGAAAAGTCTAATTCAATTGTTTTTTAAGTGTCTTTTTCTTTTCTCTATCTTCGTCAGGAAGCTTTAGCGAAGCCGCGCATTTGGCATGCCTTAATAAACCATGTTTTGCCTAGATGGCGTCGGTTATGGAAGACTGTTTTCGATGATATGTTAGTCATGAGTTTTTCGCGGCACCGAAGAATTATTACACCTTAGAATGCTGATGATGAAATGAATATCTTTCTCATACTATCAATTCTACTTAGCTAAAAAAAGAAAGTCATAAAAGATTCATCGATCCCTCACCAGTTTCTATTCCTGTTAAGTCTTCCTACCTTCCATCGAATTTTTGTCAGTTCTGTCTTTAATGTTGAGCCTGTAGTATCCCAAGTTGATCAATTAACAAATCTGAACACAATTTCCCAACACTGCAACAAATTTAAAAACTTTCAGTACGACATGTTGGAGTACACTGAAGCAACTGGGAAGTGGGACTTTAAAACTTAAGTGAACCGTCAGTACAGAGTTACACTGACGCTCTGTTGCTTGTAGACACTTCCGCCAAATCGTTGCATTTGTACAAAGGAAATTCGTGATGTCGCCAATTTACAAATGATTTCGCAATAATGCATTATTGAGGGTGGATATTTGCGGCTCAGTTTGCACGCATTATCAATTTTGTTACAGCAATACGGCGTCTGGCCTCTCTTGGAACACAGTAACTCGCTCTGAAAGTCGTGTAACAAAGAAGTTTCATTGTCATTGATAGACAAAAACTTTAAGCTTTATTCAAATGAGTAGTGCTGGTTCTTGCACGTGTACTTGACTCATACTATATTCCTCGTATGTCATACAGAAGTGAATTTACTCTCGGTGTCAAAGCGTACCTCAAGGTGGCGATTTTCTTAGCAAACAATGATCTACAACTAGGACCAAATACCACACCGAGGACTGTATACCGGTCTACGGTTTCATCGTGTTTGACCAAGGATACTAGAACGTATTAGATCAGTTTGCAGTTGTCAAATCAATCTCTCCCGTATCACTTACTTTGTAGCCTGAAAAAAGTCAATTGTATGATGTTAAACAGAGATTTGCGGTATAGAAGAGTGCCACATCAAAACGCGAGCCACGATTTCTTATCCCTTTGCCTTTCACCGCGCATCGCATCGCCCCCAACCCCCCCCCCCCCCTTCATCCGATTGCAAATAGAATCTAGCACCCACGAATAATGTAGCACAGCCCGTTCTCAAAGGCCTCTTTTGTTTGTTGGTCCGCTTAAGACTTACAAAACACAGTTAGTTACCAATGAGTTTGTATCTCACATTTTCTTTTTTTTAATTTTCTTTCCAAGGCTGTAAGAAACAATATGGTTCGTGAATGTAAATGCCACGGCGTGTCCGAAGCTTGTACTGTACGCACATGTTGGAACCGCCTGCCTGATTTTAGACGCATCGGTGAGGTGCTCAAAGACAAATTCGACAGTGCCTCCATGGTAGAATTTGAGGAAAACAACAATCGAAATGGACATGCAGCTAGAAGAATAAAGCCAGCGTTTCGTCCCAAAAACAAACTTCACAAGCCACCTACGACTGCTGATCTTGTGTACTACGAAAAATCTCCGGATTTTTGCGAGCGCAATTTGAAAACAGGATCCCTCGGGACGAGAGGACGCTTATGCAATAACACATCCCTCGGGACGGACGGATGTGATTTGATGTGTTGTCACAGAGGCTACACGACGAGTGAGAATGAATTGGAAGAACTCTGCAACTGTCGATTCTTTTGGTGTTGCAAAGTTAAATGCGAACACTGTCGATCGAAGCAGATAATACATAGATGCAACTAATAGAAGAAATACACGAGAAGACTAAATAGAAGACCGTAAGTTTATTTTTGACCGAAAAGCTAGGCAATTAAAGTAAACATCAATTTACCAAAACCGTTATTAGATTGTCGTGAACTGCTGACACTGTTCGTTATTGCCGCCTATCCTTAGAGAAAAGGAAAGGGTATTTCCCAATGTTTTGCCTCTAATCTCGCATAAATAAGCTAGATCTGGACTCGAGTATAGAGAACGTTAAGTTCAACGCGCACACAGCGAAGATTACTAGCATGAAGATCACCGACAACATATTACATCAGTTCTTCAGCCAAAGGCGCAATGAGGTTGTAAGAATTTTGGGTATGGAATATATATTCTCTGCGTCAAAAATGAGAGACCGCGTCCAAAAAACTCAGGGACCTCAGAGCCAAAATGCAAATAATTCGTCTGTACGAAATACGGTTCCACGGCACTGGAGCAAACATTTGCAATCTTTTTTCGGTACGACTAAACGTCCATGAGATGGGAGAATAGGCTTGCCCTTATTCTGATAGTCTCGTTTTCATTACGCCGGGCTAAGTCCGACTCAGTGAGTGCAGAAAATGGGCAATTACTTGAGTATTGACCTCATCAATACTATGAATACTATGGATTTCCTTGTCTTTCCTAGGACGTTATATTTTTTTTTTACAGTCGCCTAGCATTTTGAAAATAGACATAACCTTTTTGTACATCGTTTAGTCATTAGGGTGTCGTCGGTAAGGGCTTAAATAGGCTATTTCCGATTTCATGTCTGTCTCCTCTTCAAACCGAGTCAAAGTAAGAAGTTTTTGTGACCGTAATTAGTTTTACCTTAAATATGAATAAAAACTAATTTTCATAAGAAAAACTTCGCATTTAGACTCGCTTTGAAGAGAAAGCAGACGTCAACATATGATACGTTCAGTTGTACATAGACTGGAAACCACAATGTTTTATATAACTGCAACTTTAACGTCAATATATAGGATTTAAATAATGTTATGTGATTTAGTTATCATAACAATTAAAACACGATTATCTTTTTGTTCACTGTTTAGAGTTACTTTCCTTATTTACTATGATAATTTTAAGCAAATGCGCATGCGTAAACGCCTCCTTTACGCCATTAGATGGTGTACGCATGTACCATATGGTAAACAAAATAGCGAAACATTAAACTGTTTGACATCACACGCGTCTTAAGTTGAGATAAGACTGTTCCGGGCTAGTAAAGAAAATGGTAGGTTGTTCGTGTCTCCTGAGTGATTCCATATAAGCAGCTTGAATGTTCCAATGGAAGCGTGGGCCATGATATACAAGGGGTCAGCTAACGTGTTAAAAAATTCTTCGGCGCTCTCGTTTTAGCCTGCTTTATACAGAAATATTTTATGCGCAGTATGCACAAACGAGAAAGTAAAAAACAAATATGTAAAACGAAAGAACCAAGTTGACGTGACTTTTTTTCAATTCAGACAGAAAACAGTTTTCCATGACTTACTGAGTAACACTGTTTTATTGTGAAATATTTTGCCTAAGGTGGTTTCGTGAAAATT
Source organism: Montipora capricornis (assembly GCF_036669925.1). Lineage (NCBI taxonomy): Eukaryota > Metazoa > Cnidaria > Anthozoa > Scleractinia > Acroporidae > Montipora > Montipora capricornis. The sequence continues at coordinate 959,626 of NC_090887.1, forward strand.
TGACCTTTTCTAACAACCAATTAACCTTCGAGTTAAAAATATCCCATCTGGGATTCAATGGCCCGATTCAGAGTGAAGATATTCACTACGCTGTGAAAACTGATCTAGCACTACTATGACCCTTTTTGATTGAGAAAAATAAAGCGATCGGTATTTTCACCTTGCAAAATTTCCGGCTTTTTCTTTTAATCAACAGAGTCAATATGAGGGCATCGATGTTTACTCACTATGAAAAAAAAATTAGCAAGTATGGAGTTCTTTCGATCAACGATCCAAAGATAATGGCTTATCTTTAAGTTCACAAGTAAAGGGAAAAACTAGAATAAACAAGCAGTTCCGTTCGATGCAGGTGGCTATCCCACGGACTGACTGATTCTTTTGACACGGTTCACATAGTCATCTCAGTATTCTGATTCTCAGTTCTAAAAACTGCATTAACGTCGCGATTTCGAGCAGTTGTCACCTTATAATTCAAAATTACCGAGTGTGTTCTAAGGCCTCTTGCTTTGAAATTCATCATGATTCTCAGTTGAAAAATTAATTAATATACGGAACAGCATATATTGGTAAATGTCACCGAATTAAGAGGAAACTAAATAATGCAAAAATTGAAGTGTAAACTTGAGGTACCGGTGCGCGGGCGTTTTTCACCGAGTTTGTGTTTATGAGCTGAGGCCATTTGTTTCAGACAAACGTTGCACAAGGGCATATTTTCTTACTTCTGAATATAGGGGGTTTTTTTTCAGGTTTTATCAGCGATCTCAGAAATTATTCAGTATAATAAGTGAGTATTTCTTTTTTTTTTTTACTTTGACCGAAAAAGGAAGAAGAATACGTATGATACTTTGACAAGGCTCTGGTTTCCAAGGTAACCGTCCACAACAGGTTTTTCTGATGCAAGCAGTATCATTAGTTTACCAATTCACTCAGTGTTGTAAACTGAAGAGATGTTGAGCATTCTGCCATTGTTCCACGCTGAGGGATATATCTAGCTGTATGTATAACTCGTGTCTTGTATGTTTAAATGAACAGTCTTCATCTTGTGGCTTCAATGATCAAATCTGCCTGTCAAATGAACTCTGATCTATACAAAGTGGTAAACGCCCGCAGGATCATCACGAATTGTTGGTATCATCAAAGAAACCGAAGTTTTATCCCGGCCTGACTTGGGCTTCGGCAAAGTGCAACTGTTCTCAACGCAACAAAAAGAAACTAAATACCGAAAAGGTTGAACGAGACATTTGATCGAGACATAAAACTGAAGTTTGAAGACGCTGGAATATAATGACACCTCTGCAAGCTGTATGGATTACTTTTCATATCATATTATTTTTTTCAACTTGGTTTGGTAATCTTACGGTTTGCGTCGCCATATGGCAAGTCAGGAAATTAAGAACAGTATCAAATGCCGTAATATTCAGCTTAGCTTTAGCTGATTTGATCATGACAGTTGTCTTTGGGTTTCGAATCGTCGCTCTTTCGAGACAGACGCCATATCCGACGGCTTGTCATATTTTTTCAGAGCTTGCTATTACAATTATATGTTGCATAATTTTACATTTGGCATGCATTAGCATGGATCGATTCATTGCTATCAAGTATCCACTACGCTACAAAACAGTCGTAACGCGCCGACGAATGATGGGAGTAATAGTCGCAATCTGGTTGTTTTCTGTGATTGGAACCGTGGTCTTCCCTCACTCTCTTCCCAAAGCGGAATACCAGGAATTTCTGGAGTACTATGACACCTTTCATTTGTGCCGCATGGGCAACACTCCTCATGCACAAGTTCGTCAATTCCAGAACACGTCCAAAGTATTTGCTGCGTTGATTCTTGTCTTTTATTTTATAATCCCTTTCCTTCTCATCTTCGGTAGCTACGGCTACGTCATCAAAGCATCACGTGATCAACAGGTTAAACTTCAAAACAATGCTCATCTTGAATCTGAGGCGATGAGGAAAATCGAGATACGAGTCGCTGTAACTTACGGAATTGTTATTGGGGCATTTCTGTTATGTTTTTTGCCGCTTTTTATTGGATTTTTATACCAAGAGCTCATAACGGAAGAACGCAGCGATATGACCCTCACGATGCAAATTTTATCGACGGTGGCATCGGTTAGTGCATGCGTCAACCCAGGAGTTTATGCTTGGAGAAGTCAAGATTTTAGAAAGGCTTTTAAGAAAATAATTATCAGAAATAGTGGACCAAAAGAGTCAAGAAACAAAAGGACTGCTTAATTTAAAGGGCAAAGTCTAGGCGTGGGAACGCGAGGAAATGTCCTAGCATGCAGTCGAGTGCAAACAAGACCATGAGGACCTTAATAAAGAGTTAATATTACTTTCAATAAAAGAGAAGTAAAAACAGTAGTCAATCGCAAAAAGCTGAAAAGATCAAGGCTGAATTAATGATGAAGAAATATATTTGTATGGGAAAATTAACTTTGAGCTTATAAATGCTATTTAAAATTATTTATTTATTTATTTATTTATTTTGTGATTCGCCCTAGGGCAGGTGATAATACAATAGGACTCTAGGTCCCCTATATAATATTAACACCCAATAAGCTGTAAATGTAGAAATAAACTTCACTTACCTCTACGCACAGTTGTCCTTGTCTTTTCTGTGCAATCGGAGGGCAAACTGTGTCCGTTTGAGACGGGTTTGTGGCTTTCGAATTTTTACGATGTCGTTAGTTGTCATTTCCCCTCATGTTAATAATAACTATAATACATCCTAATGAATAAGCAAAAAATAAACCTTTTTATTATAATACTACATGTAATCAAATACTGCTACTTATAATAAAAATGATAGTATATAATAATAATAATAATAATAATAATAATAATAATAATGATAATAATTATAACAATAATATCAGAAACCCATAAGGGTTGAAACGAGTAACGCGCGTTCACAGCTTCCGAATATTCAGTGCGTACTGATTGGTTGAATGTTTCAGTGCTAAGTACCATATTTGGAAACCCCTCTCTCTTGTTGTTCCAAATATGGTACTTCGCAAATCGAATATTCAGAAACTTTTTTCCTAGAACACAAGGGGCCGTTACACGTTTCAACCCTTATGGGTTTCTGATAATATCAATAACATCTTTATTTAAGTGTCAATTGATTCAGCACCAGAGCACTAATTGGTGACACCAATGAAATCATGAACTCAAATCTAATACTACTACTACTACTTCTACTACTACTACTACTACTACTACTACTACTACTACTACTAATAATAATAATAATAATAATAATAATAATAATAATAATAATAATAATAATAATGTTAACCCATTGACTTCTGAGCTGCAACCCATTGACAAGTAAAATTGTCTGGCGATAGACAGAGTACAGTCTATTAGGTCTTACTCCCAGGAATCAATGGGTTAATTTTCCGTCCCATGAGTAGCTCTGCTGGCGAGTGTCCACAAGCAAGTGGGGTAGATCTGTATGCTAACAGTCCCTTGGTCTTTCTCTTTCTTCAGAAGAGGCTTGGTAGTCTTCAGTGCTCGTTCAGCCTCGCCGTTTGCCTGTGGGAAACGGGGGATATTTGTTGTATGTTTAAATCCCCAGTCCTTTGAGAATTGGGTAAATTCTGCTGAGGCATACTGTAGACCGTTATCACTCCTGACTTCCTCTGGAAAGCCTTGTCGTGCAAAGATCGCCTTGAGCTCTCTGATAACTTCAGGCGATTTGGTTGACTTATTCATTGCCGCTACCTCTACATAGCGAGAGAAATAATCAGCCACTATCAAGAAAGTGATATGATCGAGTTTGAAGAGATCAGTTCCAGTCACTTGCCACGGACGCTCAGGGAAGGATGTTTTCATAAGTAGTTTTGGCCCGATTACTCGGTGCCTTGCACAGATTTTACAGTTCTCCGCCATTTCTTGTATCTGACGACCTAAACCTGGCCACCAAACAGAACTTTTATCTCGCTCTCTGCATTTGGTTATCCCTTGGTGTCCTTCGTGTAGCTTGTCGAGGATTTCTAACCTCAGGGATGATGGGATATTTTAATAGTATTCCTTAAACTACACTCTCCTCTGTCTGACCATGCAATACGGTTTCAGTGTGTCATGACGATGGAACTCGTCCGGCCAGCCCCCAAGGCAATAATCTGTAATCTCCCTACAAATGGGGTTTTCATCTTGAGCCTCCTTGATTTGTAGTAACTTGATGTCTCACACAGGGAGTGAGTCAAGTACACTGCAGTCGAGATATATGTTCATCTCTTGTTCCTTTATTGTGGTCTCACACTCAGAACTGGTTGTGGATTCTAGAGAGTGCGTCTGCCACGTACATTTCCTTTCCAGGCACATGGATGACTTCTTTCAAGTGGAAACGCATGAGGCGCATCCGGAGGCGCTGTATCCGAGGAGGGACGTCATTCAGTGCACTCTTTGTAAGGAGCGGCACCAGTGGCTTGTGGTCTGTTTCTGCAATGATGGATTTACCCACGATGTAGTCACTGCATCGCTCACATGCCCAAGTCAAGACAAGGGCCTTTTTTTCGATTTGCGCATGACACTCCACGGAGGTGAGTGCTCTGCATCTTGCTTTTGAAGGAGGACCCCACCCAGTCCAAAAAATGATGCATCAGCAGATATCTTCGTTTCTCTGTTAGGATCATACAATGCTAGGATTGGTGCTTTTGTTAAGCTAGACTTCATTTCTTGGAAGGCTTTCTCTTGTGGCGGTGCCCAGATCCACTGGCTCCCTTTTTGCATCAGGTCATGAAGAGGTTTTGTCTTGTCAGCTAAGTGCTCTGCGAACTTGCCCATATGGCTCACCATACCGAGGAAAATACGCACGTCATGAACGTTACTTGGTGCTGGAAGGTTGGCACTGACCACGTTTCCAAGAAACTTGATCTTTGGGGCACTGAAAATGCACTTGTCGACATTGAGTGTAACGCCTGCTGCTGATTGGCGGTCTAAAACTGCTTTCAATCTTCTGTCATGTAATCTGTCGGGTAGGGCCATGACAAAGGACATCGTCAATGTTGCATTCAACTCCTTTCAATCCTTCAAGGATTCTATTCATGCACTTTTGGAATTTCTTGGAACCTGAGCTGATCCCATAGGGAAGAACGTTGAAGCAATACCGACCCCAAGGTGTAATGAGGGTGGTTAGTGGTCTTGAACTTTCTGACAACTTTATTTGCCAAAATCCAGAATTCGCATCCAGTTTCGTGAAGTATTTCGCTCCTGCCAGCTTTCCTAGGGTGACGTCAATTGAGGGTAACGGGTGATTCTCGCGCTGTACATACTTATTTAGCATTGTGAGCTCAACACACACTCTTACTTGACCATTAGGCTTGGGGGTCACTACCATTGGCGCACACCATTCCGTTGGTTGCACAACGTGTGAGATGACTCCACTTTCAAGCATCCTTTGAATTTCCTTCTTGGTCTCAGCATAAAGTAGCATTGGTACTTTCCTTGGCACTGACAAAGCAAATGGCTTTGATCCATCTTTGAGCTTGATGGTGTACTCTTCTTCCGTTTTTCCCAGACCAGTAAACAGCCTTGGATATTCGTGCATTACTTTTGCCTTGTAGTCGTCACTGGTTAATTCACACACCCTGCTTATGAGTTTCAGGTTGGCTGCTGCATTCCTACCAAAGAGTGGTCGGGCCAGATCCTCCACAACGTAAATATCTTCTTCCATGGACTTAAGGTCGTTGGTAAGACGAGCTCTGAACACTCCCTGACAGTTCATTCGGTAATTCAAGTTTGCATGGGCCTAATAGAACCCTGGTGGTAGGTTGTAACCGCGGTTGGCTCAATTAGAGAAATTTGTGACGTGGAATCACTGTTACGTCAGCACCACTATCAAGCTTGAATAGCAATGGTTTTCCATTCACCGATATCGTGGCAGTCCACGGTGTTTTGCTATTGCTTCGCACTTCGTCTAACTCTACTATTTCATCGACAAAAAATGATTCTTCAGCCTCAACTTCAAAAACAGTTCCAGATTTTGGATTTGCTAGACTCTTACACGCGTGCGCCCAGTGTCCTATCTTCTGACGTTTTCTGCACTTAGAAAGACGGGATAGCATCTTGAAAATTTCGAAGGCTTGTTATTTGAACTTGAGTTTTGGCTTGAATTGGGTTTTGCCGGAGAGTTTTTGGTAGCAAATTTGTCCTTTTTCTTGATTCTTCCTTTAGCGATACTGTAAACCTCCACTGATTTCGATTTGAATCCACCATCAAGTATATATGCTTTGTTGGTGCTTTAGCGATTCGCGTTGTCTTGCCAGGTTTGTAGCTTTTCTAAACGGTTAACTTCGGATCGAGTTGTAACCTTTCCGAGAGGTCGCGATTTCGTAGGGTTAGGGTTAGGGTTAGGGTTAGGGTTAGACTATGCGGTCTCGGACCAATTCGTCTTTCAACGCACCAAAATTGCAGTACCTCGCAAGGCCATACAAATCTGTGATGAAGCTGTCAACAGATCCCCCCTCTCGCTGGATTTGGGAATTAAATTTTGCTCGCTCGAAGATTGCGTTTCTTGTCACAGTGAAGTGGTTCTCAAATTTGCCTTTTACCTGATTGTAATCATTTTCTTCTTCAGTTGTGGGCTCAAAGGAAAGGAAAATGTCATCAGCTTGATCGCCCATTGCATAAATTAAAGTGTTTACTTGGTTTTCGCCGCTTCGCTTTTCGAGGCCGGTGGCTTTGCGAAAGCGTTCAAATCGTTCAATCCATTTTGGGCCAGTCCTCCGGCTTGAATGAAAATTTCTCCGGTGGAGGGACTTGAAAGTTTGCGACCGGTTGGATTTCTGGTGCGGCTTCCTGTGCTTGAGCTACGGGTGGTGGATTTTGCTTGGAGGAAGTCGCACCGGGAGAAACCTCATGCTAGGCGGTTGACATGTCTTTGTCCAGTTTGTCTTTCTTGGTTCTGCTTTCCAAACAAACTCAACGGTTAATTCACAGTTCGATGGAAGTGTAGCGAAGGTTCAAAGCTAATGTGAAGCTACCACTTCTGACACCATGAAGCGTTATCCAATTTTAAGACACAGGACGAAACAAAGTCAATCAACAACTGACATGTTTTATTCCTTCTCTTCCCAGTTCTCTTGCGCACGCTCTACACAGTCCAAAGTTCACGCTAACACAACAAGAATGACCTTCGAAGATTAAAAGGCAACACGGGACGTGGATAAATCTCACTGTAGAATTAGTCCTTGAGGCTCCTAGCTCAAAGTTACTTCCAATGATTAAGTGACCCCGAACCTCAAATATTTTGGCCTGTTCACGTGCACTGTAATTTTGGATTCCTACTATTACACATGCGCATATCTGTTTTTTTTTTTTCCATTTTATGAGGGGGGTGGGGAGGGTAAGTTAGAACACGGTTAACGTGCCCCTCCTTTGATCGAGCATCCCAATCGTTTTCAAAAATTCATAAATTCAGCTATTCAAGACAACGAAAGGTCTCATTGCATGAATTAGTTTCAAAATTGAGGAATAAAATATAGTATCGTCGAAGGCCGAACTTCCAGGACAAGAGCGAAAGAAACGGACGAAATATTGAAGATTCATGAGCAATGTATCATTAGTTAAAATTAAAAAAAGAAGACTTGCGACTGATTTTTACTTGATTTTCGCAGCCTCGCTAAAAAGTGCCAACAAATTTGGCGAGCATGAATTGCTTCAGCACGGCCCGACAAAAATGCACGAATGCGCATGCTCAATCGTAAAATATCTGCGAAAGAAAACTGGGCCGTGAAGAAGAGGATTTCCTATCCGCTCTGTCGGTAGTATAGCTTAAGTAGTGGGGTTTTAACAGTACAGGTACAAGAGACGCGCGTGCTATATGTATCTTGACGGTTCGAGGCTCCGGCACACAGCCCA
>NC_090887.1:972500-1032500 GCF_036669925.1 Montipora capricornis
AAAGAGAACAAAAGAAAAACATTTCAACACGAAATCATCTTCAATTAAAGTGGCCAAACGACTACTGGCAGCCATTTTGTCTGTCAAGGTGATTATCGGCTGATAATCCGAGATAGCGAACCAATGAGAGTGCGTGATTTTGTATAATCACTTGTGTGTTTATACTAAAGTGTATTATAAAGATAACTGAATAGAGGGTAATGTGAAGTGGTAGAATTCTATCCCATATAAACCATGTGAGCGTTAGCCCTACTGGTGGAAATGGGCCCACACAAGGACAGAGAAAAATTCTGACCAGGGTGGGAATTGAACCCATCTATATAAAGATAGATCATCCATCTGAAATGGACATGAACATTGGCCTGCGAACACAGATGTATTTCCAGCAGTCATCCCCCGCCCCTTCTCAAAAAAAAACAAAAAGGAGAAGAAGCTATTTTGGGGGTGGGGGAGAAAGACAACTGCCAGAAATATGTCTGCATTCGCAGGCTAGTTGGACATGGTGGTTAATGCTCATAAAATTAAGGGCATCGTCTGTCCAGACAAACTGTTGTGCTAGAGACTACTCACAGAGGATAAAAATCCAAGACATTACCTATTATTTAACAATATAAAATTAAGAGGAAACCAGTAGAAAATCGAGCAATTTCAGTTTTTAGTGGACAAAAATCTGGTTCCAGAATAATTTCAAGTATTTTACAGTCCTTTTTACATTTCCTGAAAGCTAAAGATATAAATATTTGCCTGAAATAACACTGAAAACAATTTCCCATGGGAACGAGAAAAATTAAATTTCAACATTCAGAGAAATTGTGAAATTGTTCATCATCAGTTTCATTTCACCAGTACTTTCAAGTGTTTCTTACGAAGTTAAACAGTTGTTTTTGACGTTTGGTGTTGCTAGAAATGATCTTTTTTCAGAAGATATTTAAAACAGTCGTACAGATGTTTGCAATACAATGTTTATAATCTTGTTACTAGCTTTTTGTCCACTTGTTACTCGAACTTCTGGTGGATTTCGTCTTAATACTCTCTTGGTGTCCACCCAACACAATAGTAACACCTTATTGTGGATGAAGCTTCTGAGATAGCAACAAAAGCTCCTGAGTAAATGTATTTATTTGCGTGTTCTTTGAAGAAAAGAAGTACAGTCTCCAGGTTTGTATGGAAGGAAAGAATGAATTTTCCGGCTAATAACAGGAAAGCAACCTACCTCTACCTCTCTCTCTCTCTCTCTCTCTCTCTCTCTCTCTCTCTCTCCCACTCCAATAAAAGGGAAGAGGAGAGACCCTGGGAACGAGGTTGTTAGGAAAGCTGCTTCTCATTTTTTCAATCCTCCTTCATTCTAAAGACTTTTTCATGCAAATAGCTAATGCTACAACTTTGTTACAGATCCTCTCTTGTAAATCAAATGTACATGTACACATAAGACTCTGTTCAGACAGACAGAAGTTGTGAGTGTGTAATTGGTGAAAAGTCTTTATAGTTGTGCTACTAGCTGTAAGTGTAAATGTCATGAGGAAAAGTTAAACCATCTATTTAAGTTCCTCTTTAGAAGAACCATGACTGTTCTTTGTTGTATTTCATAGGAGCTTGAAGAGCACACATGGTCTTTGTTGCACAATACAAATTTGAACAGAAAAAGTGGAAGGTTTGCAAAATGTTATTGTTTCATTTGTTGTTTGGGTGGCTTAATTACAGATTACACATCAACCTTTTAACATTCAATCCTTCAAGATTTTACATGTCACATTAGGATGCATACTTGATGTTATCTGCATGAGATGAGGTATTTTGGTTATGTTCAACTGTCAAGAGAATAGCCACGATCTGCGCCAGTGAAACTTCAATTTTATTATTATGGTGACAGGAGATTTTAATGGAAAGAAAAGATTAATGCCATAATAATAACATTGTATTTGATAACAATCACTTTCCTGGTGAAAGTTTTACATGTATACTGTGCTGAAAAGGATCTTTGAAAGATCCTCGAAGGTCTTAATGAAGATCTCTCTAACTTCCATCTTAGAAAAGTCATGTTATGTCCATTTTCTTTTGCAACCCAGCATGTGTGGATAAAGTCTTTCTGCAGCTCCAGTGTTCTTAAAAAGATTTCTGGCTGCAGGTCACACACGTGGGAACTGGACTTATGACCCTTCAAGTCCTTTTTATACTTTTGAGTCACAGTTTACTTTGGCAGAAGGTTATAAACTACATGGATAAAAGAGCCATGTATATTGCTCATAAAACTTTTGATGAACTTTTCTCACAGTATTGTTAGCAACACAGTGGCACAGGTCATAAAGTCATTTTGCTTTTTGTTTGTTTGCAGCAATTCTGTCCATAGCTGTAGTCTTTGTAAGCAAGAATTTGTTGGCCTTTTGAAATTTACTGAACATCTGCGTGAGAAAAATCATCAAGAAAAGCTTCTTCAGTGGGTAAGAGATCAACATCCAGAATGCAGCCCAGAAGACAAACAGGTTAAAAGTCCAAACCAGCAACAAGAGAACAGAGAAATGCCCAACTGGGCTACTGATGATTATAATGGCTTTAATTATTTCAGTGACAATGAGAGGAATGCAAAGGTGAATCAAAGTTGGCATAGGGGCAGCTATCCCCCAGGGCATCCGAGAGAGTTTTATCAGCATCCGCAATACCATCATGATGAGGGCTTTTATAGTAGAGGGATCAGGAGGGACGAGTATCCAGAAGTGCAGTCTCACCCACCATGGATTGGAAGTGGTAGAGGAAAGCCAGGAGAATTCAGAGGTGGTCCACCACTCAATCATGGTATGATAAATAACTTGCATCAAGAAAATGATAGGTTTAGATGGAGAAGAAACTCCGGTGATTCACAGTATGAAAATAGAGCAGGCAACATGTATGGCCAGTATCCTGTTGGTGGTCGAAGACCTTCGCACAATGAGGAGTCTGACTCGTACTTGAGACAAGATCGTCAACCTCACTCACATTCTGGTGGCAGTAACAATAATTATTATTATTGGCATGACAACAACTCACCAAATCTTAATAACGTAAGAGATGAAACTAGGACTGCTGGGTCTTCTCAAAAAGGGAAGGAGGAACAGGCTGGCTCTTCAAATGGCAAAAATAAACAAAATTCTAAGTTTGAGCCAAAAGAGACGGCATCAAGCACTCAGACTAAAGCAGGAAATAGGTCTGAAGAAGGATCATCTGTTGATAAGACACCAACAACTTTAGACCATACCCCAACTTCAGGCAGCCCTGTTGGCAAAAATGCCAGGAAAGGGAAGCCAAGAAAATTTGCACGACCAGGAGAAGAAAAGAAGAAGGATTCAGAGAAAGCTGGTGCCGGTAGCACCACCAGGGATTCAACAGAGAGTAAAGACACTGCCACAGAATCAGTTCCACAAGATAAGATTTTGTCTTGCGTGGGATATAAAAGAGGTGAGGCAGCAAGAAATACAGAAACATCAAAAAAACCCACATGGCTACAGAATGTATCAACTGGTGAAGATTCTGGATCTACTGAAAAGGATATTTCTAAAACAGCCACAGCTAGACTCAAGGGTGACTCTTCTGCTGTTGTCAAACGAGATACCTTTTCATCTGAAAAGGGGAATTCCCTCTCAACCCAAGAGTCAAATAAGAAAAAGAAAGAGGATATCTTAAAGGACATAGAGAAAACGAAAGAGCAGTTGCTTTATGGACAAATGGACGACATTAATGTATATTCATCAGAAAGATCTAAAGGGCATAAAGACGACACTGTATCTCTTGCAGACAAAAAAAGGCCAATTCTTAAAGGGAACTCTGTGTCATACCTTGAAGAAACTGGGCCTATGAAAACTGCCAAGTACACTAGGGACTCGTTGCCAGTAACCAGTGAGAAAAGAAAGGAGCAACAAACGACCAGGTTGGAAAGCCTCTCTCTGTCATCTTCGGTATTCCAAGACGAGAAGTCATCAAATTCAAAAAACCAAGCAGAAAACGCGAGCCAATTACGGAGGCCATCCGAAACCAAGAACAGGCAAGAATTTCCTCATGATAGCAGAAATGTTGGTGGAAAAGGAAAAACGGACGAAAGTACATGTAATGTCAGTCGTGACATCAGACCAAAACGTAATGACCAGGCCAGCTCACCAATGACGATTTCGAATGTGAGTTCATTACCGTGGGACAAGAGAGAGGAGAAGCTAAGATCTTTGCTTGGAGTTGAAAAGGAACGAAATAATTCCGAGGTAAATGCTACTTGTACATAAGTTTTGTCTTTGTTTGTCGTTCAGATTTTGTGTCTAGTTCAGTCTTGACTCTGATGCTCCCAACGCATAAATAGGTCATTGTGATAATAAAAATTTAGTAGAAAAACAAATATCTTAGCACATTTTGGGTGGCTAACTGAGGGAGAGTTGTGAATATAAACGTAAAACAGTTACCTTAAAGGAGAAGTTCCTCGAAAATGACGTCCGTGACGTCATTGAGCTCAACCTGAAGTTAGCTTCCAGCCAGGTTGAGCTCAATGACGTCAAGTATAATCCAAGATGGCGGCCTGCATGTGTGTATTTTTAACAGGAATTTCACAAGGTTAGAAAGCTATTTGAAGATTGAAATTTTGGTTAAAAACTGTTCTCATGAACTTTCTATTAATCGAGTAAGAAATAATGTCATTTTGGAGTGAAGTTCGCCTTTAACATTTTAAGTTTGAGTTGCCCAGTCCTCGTCGGTCTAACTGGTGTCAAGAAGCCCTTCACTTAACTGGCCCATCACTTAATGGTTTGGAACGTCTAAACCATCACTGTGTAGTTGTCCCGCGACATGGACATTGTTTGATTAACCTTTCTCCAAAGAACGTTGATATCTTTACATTTTCCCAAGTCTGTCCCTTGACACGTCAGGTCAGGTTTTGAGCTTTTTGGGATTTTTGGTGTCTACTGCATTATAGACGCTTTATACTGCTGTAACGAGTAGAACATTCATTCATACACGAGTACCAAAAACGCAATTATTTTCTGATCGTGTCCTATTTTCCCAGAATGATCCTGAGAGATTTCTCACTTGTTTTCTTCTGTTTTATTCTTCCATAAGGGTAAAGAGACGGGCCTTTATTCACTGTCCAAGCCAAGTAAAGGGTCAGAGACACGCCCATCAATACCAACCAGCACTTCATCGTCAAGTCCTGGATCAAGTAAATCCCCTTCTTCGCGGTACACCCCAGGTTTTTCTCAGTTGTCGCTGTCACGTCCACAGTGTAGTTTTGTTCATATTGATGGGGTTCAGTGCGGGGCGATAACATGGAACAAGTACGTCAAAAGTGTAGAATATCTGTTGTCTACTGAGTGTAAGGGGATCTTTCACGACGTCACTGTTTACAAATTTTGTTTCATTAACATACAAGTTTGCTCACAGAAGGCATCATGCTATTTACAAATTGACTTCAAAAAGTAAAGGAACTTGTTAAAGTGGTACTACGACCAAAAAAACAGTTCTTATTGTCTTTGGATTTCAAAACTATGTTAACTAAACACTAACTGACCTAAGTTTTAAGTTCTGATTTTAAAAAGACACCTGTTTATTTTAACTGGAATTTTCTTATTTATTGGTCCGCCATTACTAACTTTAAAATCTTGAGAGAGCTGGGGCGAGGAGAAAATGACGTCAAAGACTCGCTAGCTTAAGAATGCAATGCGTGTGTACGAGGCTGAATTAATATGCAGCACGGGAGTTTCAGGCTTTCAGACTTTTAAACCCTTGTTTTGCATATACAATAAATTGCGTTTACACGCTGTTTACACGCTGAAATTTTAAGTTAGTGAGTAAATGACGTCATTTTCTTTAGATCCAACCCTCTGAGGTCCAATCGGTCAGTTTTGAACGTGAGTAATGGCGGACCATGAAATCCAAAACTTACACTCAAAATAAACAGCCTTTGGATAAAACTCAAAGCTCAAAATTTTGTTAGTTAGGTGTTAAGCGAACACGATTTCAAAATCTGAAGAAAAAAAGGAAATGATTTTTTGATCATAGTACCACTTTAAACTCACTTAAATCTGTTAGCTTTGATAACGAGCCAGTTATTAGCCATAAAAAAAACTGATAAATTCTTGGGTGGCCAAAGCGCTAGTGATTCCATGCATCCTCTCCAAATTTTCGAATTTTCAAAGCATCATTGCTGAGAGATTATCTGGTAAATCGCATTTCAATTTTCAGAGACGCTCATTACGCAGTCAATATTCATTCTTCTTGACTAATTAGAAAACTATACGGTAGCCTTGTGCTCATGAAGCAAAAAATGTAAACGAAGACGTCCCTATAGTAAAACATGCTTTGGTCAATCACATCAGAGGCAGACCATGAAATGAACCAATCATAACACAAAGCAAGAAGCGCGGGAAAACGTGAGTGAGCCAATCACAATGGGTTTTGCTGTTACGTCTGATTGGTCAAAATCAAGTTTTCTCTTGCGAATGCTCGGTTACCTGGGAATATTTTTAAGTCGGCGATACCTCTTTAAGTCAATTACCTTGCGTATTATTGTCAAACCAAACAAATTATGAGATGCTTTTTGACACTCAATTGAAAATCCTCCTTTGAATTTTAATCGCGGACTCTAAGTGTTCTCACCAGGATTTTGTCTTAGGGAGTCATAGGGCCCCCTTTCCTGAAAAATAGGGGCCCTATAGGGGCTTAAGTGGGAAAAAATTACTTGCGCTCCTTTACTAGGGTGAAAAAAATCCTTTGCGAATTAAGGTGAATTAAGCTGCAAATTGTCTTATCCGTGTTCAAAATTTCCGTCCTTATTATGGTCCTGATGTGTCCCAGTCCCTTAAAAACTAAGACGCCTTTTCGCTGTATTTTACCAAATGAAAGATTATTCCTACAGTTTACAGTTGGTCCCTGGTAGTACGCATGTTTGTTGTACAAAGGTATTTCTTTGTTTAGGTACTGTTCATATCATCAACGAGTGTTTAAAGACGAGGACAGTAGCTCCCAAGACGAAAGTACTGCTTCATTGCCAAGTTTTAAGACAAAAGAAGATACCCGTCAAAGCAGATCCCCCAAGCGAGTCGGGAATTCAAAGATCTCGAAAAGAGCCACACCCTCTAAAGTAACTTCGAGAAATACCCAAGAATCAAAGGAAAAACTTTTGGATGCGGTTCATGACCCTATCTCCAGAAATGCTTCGGGAAATAAGAAAGGTTCAAGGGGTGGCAGCGATGAAAACACGGGTCAAATTGATCTCAATTTGACTTCGTCTTTCACATCACCGAGATCTACTTCACAAACCGACGCTTCTCCCGAAAACATTGATCTGAGCTCCACAGTTCTGCGTTCTTCTATTAATCCAATCACTGATGGCACTTCAAGTGAACGTACCCTTAGTTTCATCATCAGCGCTAAGGCTGGTTCCAACACTGATGTCAGCGTTAGTGCCACTGTTGACGGTAACATTAGAGGAAGCAGCGGTGCTAGCATTGGCCCAGGCACTGGTGCGAGCATTGATTTAAGTGACACAATACGAAGGCCTGGAACAACAACCCATCATAGTGATAGCCTGGACAGAGAAGGTAGCCTCAGTATTGATTTGAGTGGCACTGTACCAAACCTTGAAGGTCTCCTGGCATTGCATGGTTCTTCAGCTGTCGAAACAAAAGCGAGTTCCAATAATAATTTGAGCAAAACTTCGCTGAAACATGGGCGATCTTGGAAGCATGTGGATTCATCAGGCATCGATAATAGTCTAAATGCGGTGCGACGTGAAAAGGATCATACAAGTGAGTCAGCACCACAACTTAGACCTGCGCTTAGTAGTTTTGACATCAAAGAGGCACCGACGCCAAATCCACCACTTTTGATAAAAGTAAAAACAGAACCTGGTACCGAGAACGAAATCGCTGCTGGATCTCAAAAAACAGAAATGATTGATCTGAACTTCAGCACCAAACTGCTGGGCGTTCCCCATTCCGTTGTCGCACCTTTTAATACGAGAATGCCTTTAGCCAAGAAATCAACCGGAGAAGTAATGAAATCACCAAATGATTTTTCTCCTCAATCGTCGATACTGTCCTCGCCTCGAAGCCCAGTGATTTCTCGAAACTTCTCTTCTGCATCTCCTGTGCCAGGTGAACAATCTCCCGGATCTACTACCTCTTTTCCCTCCCTCTCACTTGATCTATCTCGGTTCAATCTTCCTCCAGCTGTGCGCAAAGCTTTAGCTGATCGATACAACAACGGAAGAAAATTAGATGGGGCTACTCACAGCCTTGAGTCTGATCTCCCAGAGGGTCGCAGGTCGCAACCTCCTTTGTCAGAAATCAAAACGCAAGAAGTGTTCGATCCGAGTTTGAAAGCGAAAGCTTCTTTGCCAGCAAGGCTTCGAAATCGAGGACAACGAAGCATCAGCTTAGACTCAACCATGGTAAGGACACGCAAGTTTGGAGAAGATTCACGAGCAGGGCTTCTAGGTGAGGAAAATATGCTTGACTCGCAGCAGTCATTAAACAGACGTTTAAATGACAGTAGACGTCAGTCAACGGAGTTTTATTCGGACAAGGCTTTCGCCACGTCGGCAGCCTCTCCTTTCTTTTTACAAGGGACTTCTTTAAAAGGACCACCCTTTGGCGTACCAACGAGTAAAGCTCCTCACATTGGTGGGCCTAAAGAAGAAAGACCCGACGAGCTTCAGAGCCAAGGTCTTATAGATTTAAGCTCAACGTCATACCTAGATGGAATGCAAATGCGAAGATCGACCAAAGCGTCCCTACTGACTCTTGGCAGCTCCCAATCGCCTTCTGGACAATCAGTACTTCAAGGTGAAGGGCTAATAGACTTGAATACCACAATCGAATATGGTTCTAAAGAAAACTCGGAAGTAGCATCGGTGATAAAGCGCAAGAGATTGAACTCCTCGTTAGATTCTGAGAGTGCCTCGAGTGTAAGAGATAAAAATATGGCGAAAAGACCAAAACGGCAAGAGACATCGAGCGGAGATGACAAAACGGCTACCTACCGAACTGAAGTAAACGTTCAAGAACTGTTAAGTATTGAACGAGAAGAGCAAAACCAGTTACAGAATTTACATGCTGTTCAATCTAGATTAACATCTGTCCGGGCGCAGATTCAGAAATTGTGCACGGAATTGGATTCTTTAAGTTCCGAAGAACAGAGGATTACGCTCAGAATGGGAGAATTGCGGAATGCACGACTTAACATTCTAGAAAACGCTTGTTATGATAGACAAGGGCAGTCTTCACTTTCAAGGAGCGAGAGGATTTCAACAAATAACACTAACTTATCCACGAAACAGGATACTAGCAATGACAGCAGAATGTCCGCGACGCCCGTGGAGTCAGTCTCTCAGGATGGCACTTTCTGTAATGTTGTTAGCAGAGCCTCGAGTAATTCTTGCGAGGGTAGCAAGGACATAACGCCACTGCCTACTGAAAGGGGTTTTCATGGTCAGTCGTCCTTGAATGCAAGTATGACTGACACTATTAATCAATCCGGAGAACACCTTTGTAATATCGGTAAAACATCGCAAATCAGTTTGAGAGAAGAAACGTCACAAAGCAACCATCCGAGTGACGCATTAGAATTTGCCACGAACCCAGGAAAATCTTCATTTGG
Organism: Montipora capricornis; assembly: GCF_036669925.1. Taxonomy (NCBI): domain Eukaryota; kingdom Metazoa; phylum Cnidaria; class Anthozoa; order Scleractinia; family Acroporidae; genus Montipora; species Montipora capricornis. The sequence continues at coordinate 982,107 of NC_090887.1, forward strand.
GGAAAACCGTCAAGCAAATGTGGCTCTACAGACGTCCGGGAGCCACAATAGTGACGACGAAGAGACGAAAGATGAGCTTAGGAGTTTTGGTTCGAGGTCGGAGCGAAGTCATTTTTCAGGTGGTGTTGTTGCCAGGAAACCGCGTGAAAGTGTTCAGGCGAAAAAGCCTAGCAAATTTGGTAATGAGCAACCCAGGAGAGATTTCAGGAAAAAAAGCAAGCATCTCACGCCCTCTGATGGAGCCTTACTTAGGAAAAAGAGTTTTTCTGACGTGGATGTTTCAAAGACTATCGAGACGGGCAGAAAGAAGATTCGATCTGTGAAAGAAAACATGAAACGATGGAAAGAACAACAGGAAGGCATTGAGGGCGCAGCTGAACAACAAAGAAGCGGTTTTCATTCTTCTTCCCACAGTGATGCCGCTGAAACTAAGATTGACAGGCGCGCCTCCCAGTCTTCAAGAATCTCAATTCGAGACAAGCCCTCTCCTCGAAGGACGTCCAAGGATTTTAAAAAATCCAGCATGTTTCACTCCGCTAAGAAACGTCTATTGGAATCGCGAAAACACAGGGTAGAAAAATCACATGCCAGAGACAAGGAACGTAATGACATGGAAGCTGTTCCTCGGAAAAAAAGAAAGGTTGACAATACTTCAGGTGATACAGAGTGGAGTGAAATGACTTCATACAAAGGAAAAGGCGGAGTCATCTGCGCGGCGGCCCACACGACCACAGCTCACTTAGGGGGATCTGGAAGCGAGGATATGGCCAATATGTTGGACGAGATTCCCACGCGTGATGTGGTGAGTTTATGTTTACACGTCTCTTTGATCTAAATGGTCTTGATAGCGCAAGTGTTACAATGGCTGATGATGACGTTTAAAGCATCGAAACGTGTTTCTTAAATCCTCTTTGCTTGTGTTTGTAATATTCGATCTATCAGGATAAGATCACGGTTGAATAATACCAAAAGCTTCCATTTTGACTCATTTGTGATTTTTTATCTGCGTTTAGGATGCTAAGGAAGAACTAATTGGGCAGCATAATGAAAAATGGCCACCGGAAAGTATTGCTCTCTGCTTTCATTTAAATGACCATACTGAAGGATTTCACTCTTCAAGTAGACTTACAAGTGAGAATCCTCTTGAACCGGAGAATGAACCACATTACCGGAAAGACCTTCATAGAAGCTTTATTTTAATAATCAACATTAGGTTACGCCGGTCACAAAAAACTATAAGAGTGCATAATGACGATTGAAGAAGTGATTATATAACGAAAATTGATTGTAAACGTGTCTGTTGTTTCCAGGAGAGCCAATCGCAGTCAGATGATGCGACAAGTAGTATCAATACCCGACCAAATCACTTGCAAATCCCATCCTCAACTGTCAATTCTTTACAGAAAACTCTACAGAAAGCAAAAGGTATTTTACTGTCTTTGAGTATATTCAAACGAATGACACTGATCGTTCAAGGTTGTTACTTTGTGAATGCCTAGCCCCATCTGTCTGCACTGCACCGGAATCGCACGGCCATGGGTTCGAATACTGTTCAAGCCTGGATTTTTTTTTTACTCTTGCTTGCAATCTTGTCACCAAAGCCCGCTTTTCTTTTAGTTAGCACCAAAAAAACGGACTCTGGTCTCCGCGAAATTGGTTGCAAATAGTTACAAAAAATGTACTTTCACTGCGACTGCGCATAAATCCAGAGTCCTTGTTCTTGGTGCGGGCTCTGGGGACGAGATTTGCTTGTTTGCAGCTGCTTAAGTTGCTGTTTAAGTGCGATAGTCTTTCTACCTTAAATCAGTGTCATGTCCATTCAGCAGCGAATGAAATTTCATTTCACCACTTACGGGATATAACATGAAACTCGCAATAATTGACTCGCTCCTCTCTGGCCTGATAGCTCAGTTGGTAGAGCAGTGAAGCGCAGTCAAGCCTTCCCGAATTGCTTATCGAACTGCGATTATTAAAAACTGAACTACGGATGTCAGATTTCCAGCATTTTCTTTGGCTTGCCGGACACAGGCTATCAGTTCATATACCTGCTGTACCTTATACAGTCAAGGAACGAGTCAGCAATAAAGCGAGTTGAAAACATTTTTGCAGCTCTGAGAAAAAACCGGAATAGACCGAGGCAGAAATCGATGCTTTGGTCGACAATACTACCCCCCCGGGAACACCATGGAGTTTTTAATAAAACAATTATTCTATTCGGGCTTGCTGGGTATAAAATGAGTATAACCAACTCGGCGCGCTATCTATCACTTCATCATCCAGCGCGCCCTTGTACAATAAGTGTTACTTATCTTCCTACATCCGTCCATCCGCAGTTCATATGTAGGCTACATTTCTTATATTGTAAAAATTAAATCAGAATACTCCTGTACTTTGAGAAATGAAACAGACTGTACAATTAGTAAATAGACCCCTTCGGGCGGCTGGTATGTCGGCTGATAATGTCCGCGGCTGACAGATTGTCCGAAAAATGAATATTTGGCCGAGAAGCGAAGCTTCGAGGGCAAATATCAAATTTGAGGACAATCTTTCAGGCGCGGACATTATCAGCCGACATACCAGCAACCCAGAAAGGGCTTTATTTATTTTATAACCCTGCCATTAATTTCTGATGGCAATGCTTCGTATTTTTTCGATGCACTGTTTAAAATTTGACGAGAAAGAAAGCGTGTAGGTCTCAGGAAAAAACTGAAAAAGAAATTTCAACCATGAAAGACAGAATGTGCAAAGTTTGGATGACAGTGTATTCAAGTGCGGCTGGAATTTTTCTTTCCTTCGAACGGATGGTTTATTTTATAGTTAGGTCTTGTAAACACAATGTATTCAATTCACTGCTCTATAAAATGACTCAGTTTAAGTTCGTGTTGGATTAAATATCTTAAGTCTGCTCATAACTTTCTTCACACCTTCAAAACGTTGACTTAGACTTTACGGAACAGCATTTGCGACCAGCTCTTTGATGTCGCTACCGCAAGACTTCAGAAAACGAATTTGTTTTTCTTTCATGTAAAATTGCGAGTATCCCACCTGACGACATTTCAGTTCTAACAGCACGCAAGACGTATTATACCGGAACCTAATTTGATAATCGAACCTTCAACCTTTTTTCCTGACTATGCCCAAGTAACTAACTGTCGATTAAGACATAACTGCTTGCAAAATATCACGCAAAGAACAAAGTACCTTCGCGAACGGCATGGTTGATTGTTTTGACTATTTAGTTTTTCCCGGATATATAAAATGGCCCCACCCATTTGCTCAATATTATCCCCACTGCTTCTTTTGATGGACGTAAGGCAAGGCCTTAAAAATTCTCATTTATGAAATTCGAAGCGAACGTAATAACGACGCTTAGTTTGAGTCTTCCTGCTGGCCATAATCAAGTAACCAATGCATATTCGCTCTTTTTTTAACGAAATATTTCTTCCTGTAAGTAGCCAGTATCAAAAATACCATAATACTCTTTGTCTGTCCCTCCAAAGTTTTGCATAAGCAGTTTTTTCCAGTTTCTCTTTGGACCATTGTAAGTTCCATGAGAAAATAAAAACAATGCTTATGCAAAATTTTGGAGGGACAAAGAAAGAGAATTATGGTATTTTTGAAACTGGCTAATTTAGCAATGATTATTTATTATATTTTCGAAGAACATGAGTGGAAGTAGAAATAGTGAACTGAGGCGATGGTGTGGTATCGTGTCGGTGCAAACGGACTTAACAAGTAATTGTTGCAATTACGAGTTTCGAATCCTATGTAGCGTTGGAGAACGTACAAATGTTTGCTATTTTATACGAAGAATATCTTTTCATACTTACAGAGAGTAAATCAATAAGCATTAACTTATTCTATTAATTATCCTGTTCTAATTTGTTTTTGTTTGTTTGTTTTCTGATGGCCAAACAAGAAAAGAAATAGAGATTGTTTTAATCAGATAAGATATCAATTTTACTTTTAGCTCCGAAAACTAATATTTTACGTAAAAGCACAGTAATAGAGTAAATATATAAGACAACTCGAGAGAATGAGACTACCAGCAATACAGCAATAGCAACAGTGTAAAATATTCAAGACAACTCGAGAGAATGAAACTACCAGTTTTTTAAGGATTCAAACTTACATTTAACGGGAATGTTGCGATGTCTCGTCGCTCGCCTATCGCCTCCGGGTATTTCCAAAGATTCCATATCATGTTCGGTTTTCTCGGATGTATTTTCTGTTTTCATCTTCTCTTTAAAAGCTTACAAAAGCGGCATCCGAATTTTTTCGACCTTGAGTCGTTCATGGAAACTTTGTCGAAGCAAAGCGACAAGAGTAAAAAGGCGGGAAAAAGCGAGCGCGGGCCGACATCCGGGACCTTGTAAATGCTAATGACCTTCCGGCAAAGCCCTCTGGGCCCGGTTGTTCAAAAAAGCCGATTAACGCAAATCCCAGATTAAAAATTAACCAAGGAGTTTATTTCTCTGTTCCCAAATGCTGTTCAACGCTGATATTCGGCAAAACTTTACATTAGAAGAAGTCAATCCTGAACAACAAAAATAAGCAAAAGAAACTTTTACCAAAAAGTTGAAAACATGAAACAAAAGTTAACGCTAATCCTGGATTAAGTTAACCCGCTTTCGAACAACCGGGCCCAGGACACTCCTTAGCTTTTCCAGGAAGAAATTCAAATGAAACAGGAAATATTTTGAAACTGAACAAAACTTCGAAATATCTTGGGTTTTCCATTCGAGGTCGACCTGAATTTTCTGAGTATCAGGACAACCAGAAAATTCCGTTTCGTTTACTCCATTTGCTTTCGTTTTACTCGGGTAAGATTTTGCCTTATGTTTTTTAATGTTCTGGCGCAGAACTCATCAACATGATTGTCTCACAGTGACAAGTTAGGAATCTGTCTTAACTCGCCATTTGAAATTTTCCTGAATCTTAAAGTGGGATTTTTGTCGGTTTTTCTCGGCTGTAGTGAGAGCTCTCGCTTTCCACCAAAGTGCTTCGCGTGAGCCGAGTTTGTCGGTCGTTTTACTGTCATTCTGAAGGTTTCTCTCCGTGGCCAGTTCTCCAGATTCCTTCTCCTCAAACGCCAACATTTGGATTTGATTTCATTTGCAGTTTCCTCAGTGGAAATTATTCTCGTCTGTATAAGCTTGAGAGTTTTATTTATATTTATGAATGGAATCCACCATAAACGGCGCCTACAATAACTCATCTTGCTCTTCCATATTCAGAACACAAGAGAGAAGGTCGTCAAGCGAACAAGTATGAAGGACACACAGGGGCCGTTTGTGGATTAAAGGTGAGTTAACTATGAGTTTCGTAAAACTAAAGCGCGAAAATTGGTGGTTGTGGGATGGGGGGGGGGGGGGAAACTGACGTTTAGATCTTTAGGCCCTCGTCAGACTGTAATCTTGGTTTTATCAATTCGCTGTGACAAAGGGCTAACGCTTGAAATGTTAACTTTCTAATCTTCCTATTTCCAACACCGAATTTCCGTGCTCAGTTCACTTATCCCGGCGTCAACACAGCCCAACAATTTCTTTAAAAACCTGTTAACCAACTGAAAAGGAGCACGTTTTCTGTGAGTCTGAATAAGAAGACTCTAACGTCTTAGCCGAATTTATTTGGAATGCTTTGTGAGTATTTATTTGTTTATTTTTGTCCAGGTCCGCAATAGTCATCTATTTACTTGTTCAGCTGACAAAACCACAAGAGCATTCGATGTCCAGGTCTGTCACTCATCAGTGTTGAATTTAAGGACGGCGCCTAGTATTGTTATTGCGCATACGTTCTGCGCATCTCGAGATACTCAGGTTTCCTATTGGTGATGCTTACTAATACAAGGACATTTTTGCGTGGTTTAAAGCTATGCAGAGAAAGTAGATCTTAGAAAGTACACTTGGTATCCAAAAAGAAAATTGGGGGTAACCACGCATTTTTCTGAGATAATTAAGCTTCAGTTTGAGAAAGAACGACATACATGGCTTTGCATTTTAAAGCTCTTTACAAATATTCTTCATGAATTATCTTTGAAAAATGCGTAGTTACCCCCAACTTTCCTTCTCGATTTCAATAACACTTGTTAAGATCTACGTTTCCCGCATAATCATAAATCGGGGCAAAAATACCTTTGAATTGGTAGGCACCGTCCTTAAATCACAGCATTAATTTCACATGATCATATCGGGAGTAAATTTTCCCCGCTAGTCTTGAATGGAAAATGTATGAAAATTTAAGAATGAGAATGATGTAACAATGCACACACAGTTTTCTTCCTGCATTTCTGTAATATTGGGGAGTTTGAGAAACGGAGACGGCCACGGCAAGACAACGCCACAAAACAGTGATATCATTGGTTGAAAGAGGAAACGTAATCGAGCTGCTCGTGCAGCACGCATTTTAGCTCCTAGAGCGGTTTTCAATTGAGTGTCGAAAGTAATTAGCGAATTGCTTTGGTTTTGCATTACTTCACTCAGTGATTCGTTCATAGTTCTCGCGCCACTTTTTCAACCAATCAGAAGCGAAACCAAAACCAATCGTGGCTCGCGCGTGCACATTTTCCCGCGCTTTCGTGTCGGCTACGTGCAATTACTTCGAGTTTCGATTGGTTTACCGGATTGTCTCCGTCCTTTTTGATTGGCCAAAATAATTTCTTTGGTTTTGGTTTTATGACACTCGATTGAAACTCACTCTACTTTTTGCTACACTCTGCATAACGACGATCAATGTACCTTTTATATCTTTATGTTTGATTTTACCGTAATAACCGTGCGCTTGCTATATTTTCAGACAGGGGAATGTATTAAAGTTTATCAAGGACACCACTTGGCAGTCAATTGTGTTGAGGTTTGTAGAATGACAATTAGCAAAACTTTCTAAGGTTATAATTGATGAAGTCATCAAATTCTTGTGAGTGGATCAAGTATAAGCAGAAACCCATAAGGGTTGAAACGTGTAACGCGCGTTCACAGCTTCCGAATATTCAGGAATATCAGCGAACTGATTGGTTGAATGTTTCAGTGCTGAATGTTTCAGTGCTAAGTACCATATTTGGAAACGCCTCGCTCTTGTTGTTCCAAATATGGTACTTAACAAATTGAATATTCAGAAGCTTGTTTCCCAGCACACAAGGGGCCGTTACACGTTTCAACTCTTATGGGTTTCTGGTATAAGTTATATTTAGTTGAAAGGAAGATGTTCAAAATAAAACTCCTCCGGGAACAATTATTGTGTGGTGTGAGGGCAATCAAACGAGTGATTGGATAAGCTGCAAAAGCGTAAGGTTCCTTCATATGTTTCCGTATATCAGTAAAGAATACTTCATTGAATCATGGGGCGTTACGTTTAGTTTAGCCATTTGTCCCATAACATAAAAATCATTTGGCAAGTTAAGTTGTTTCTTCGGGGTAACTAAATAAAGCTAGCCGACGAGCAACCTACTTCCAAAACAAAAGATGGGAATAATACCGAGCTTAATTTCCTCTCCTCGTGCGCATGCATGCGTCTTTTGAACGCCGAACTCGCTTAGATGTCAGTCAATAAAGTAAAGAGGAATATTGTGATCTAATGGTAGAAAATAAAAGTCTTCTTTTCTCCCCTCCCCACCCCTATACAGAATGTTTCCACCCTCCCCTCCCCCCGACCTCCCATCTTCCGAATCTGCCTCTTGGAGTTTCTTGCGTTTGATTTTGAAATCTTACGCGCAATCTTGCTACAGATTTCCGAAGATAAAGACAGACTATTCACCGGTTCCAATGATCAATCTGTCAGAAGCTACAACATCAAGGTAACTAACTTGAATTTTAGGGAGGAACTTAAGATAATGATGTGTTTTGATGCTTGGGTGTTATCGTTTACGTAACGGAGGGCAGTAGCTACGACAACACCACAAAACAAAAGCATTATGGACTAAACCTGGTTTTCACCAGCGATGCTGGCCCAAGTAGCTTATGCTACGTGAAAAAGAACGTCGACGTAAGCATAAACACACGCCAGGAACCCATGACCCGGAGCCTACATCTCCCATACTGGGCCTATGTAACGGCATTTTTACAGACCGATCTATTTTTAGACTATCTTTTCCGAAAAAAACAAAGGCAGTTCCGGTTCGGTGACCCTATGACGTTAGCTTAATTTCTTGTAATTGGTCATCGAGCGCTTGTGGGAGTCCCATTGGCGGGACGTGACACCGTGACACGAACACAGTAGAGTTGTAGGCTCCGGGTCATGGGTTCCTGCACACGCATAAAAACGCAATGTTCACTAGTGTACGAGTGCCTTAATTGGCCAGACATGGCCAGACGTAGAACATTGCCTTGTGCTTATGCTGTGTTTCCTTCTCACACGGTATAAGGAAAACGCAAGCACAAGGGAAGCAAGGAAAACTTTTGATCCTTGTGCTCGCTGTGAATTGAGAACTCATATGCGTGCGCTTTTGCCTGTGCTTGTGTCGTTAATGAAAAACCACACCTTATTGACTCAAAAAATCGTTCCGCATATGTAGCATGCAGTTTAGTACATTTGTTTGTCTTGGCCAAACAGCAACATGAAACAAATAAATTGAGATTTTGAGGACGAAATTAGAGTAAATCCTTCATTCTCTATCTATTCTTTAAACTGTTTGTACCAATCTCAGCGATGAGGTAACTCGCCCATAATCGCAAAATATTTGCAATAGAGCAAATTTAAATTTGCTTAATTTAAACTCCCTTTTGTGCTTTTCTTTTCTACCAGACTGGCGCTTGCACCTACAAATTCACGTTTGATGGTCGTGTTATGTGTCTACACGCAGCGTTTGGTGTTTTGTTTGTTGGACTAAACACTGGAGTAGTGGCATCTATAGACTTGGTGGTAAGTAAGGAATGACGTACATTGGAGTATTACTGCATGTAGTAACCTCACGAGGTTTTCGTTCCGAACGTGCACATTGGGCTTGATGGTCGAGTTTTTTCAGGTGCGCTTCAAGACTTCAAAGCGCGTGCTCACAAAGAAGAACTTGTCCTACTATTAGCTACCTTGAGATTGGAGTACGAATTCTCAGTTCTTAGTTCCCGCATTTCAAAAATTTTCCTTCTTTACACGTTATGCGTGTGCCCAAGACTCGTACTTTAATCTGAAGGTCGCCAGTACTCTAATCCAGAGGTCGCTGACAACCAAAAACACTCGACGTTTTTTAAACTCTCCGTAGTTTCATTGATCTCAACCAAGTTAAAATACAGATGCTCGTTCTTACCAGTTTGTAAGGTCATCTTGGAAAAAACGATGCCCGAAGTGCTTGTTTACGGTTCTTTGTTATTTAGGCTAATAAGTTGCTTGAACGCCTTCCCTGCCACGAGCCGCGTGGAGTCAGTTGCTTGACAGCAGCCACGGAAGGACAACGGAGACTGCTGTGTTGTGGCTCTTTCGATTCCACAATTTCTATCAGGGACTACAAGGTACTTAGCGACTTAACCACCCTCCCCCTCTTTCTCTCTTTTACAGTTTGGCACGAGCTACTCGAAAAATGCTTACCACCTCTTCCTCTAAAGTGTTAACTTCAGTCATTTTAAAAGAGATTCTAAGTCTTTTAGCGTTAATTAGTTTAGTTGACCTATGAATGCAAAAATTATCTGTGATAAATTCGTGAACTATGAAAGACACAGGGAATATGTACGTCATGCCCAAATTGAGGCTCCGGAGAAATCTAGTCCTTTCTTGGACTCGGACTTATCCTGAGTTCCATTTCTGTGTGAAAAAGGAAAAAAACTTAAAGAAACATTTTCTCAACCAGCAGTATTTTTTGTGATTCATTTGTCTTTATTTTTAGATGACTTTAATAGTGACTGAAAAGCGCGAAGGGAAGTTACTATAGGGGAATCTTTGTTTACACTTTTTGCCTCATTAGCATAAGCCCGTCATTTTCTAATCTATCAGCCCAAAAAATCAGTACTGAATATTGAAAGTGCATTCTCTGAAACTATGAGCACAATTTACCAGATAATCTCTGAGTGATGACGTATGCACTCATTCGCGCTCTTGTCACCCAAGAATTTCTCAGTTTTTGCCAAATGGTTTAAAATTTTAATTTTAACCAAGTCAAACACGTTATTTTACCTTTTGTAGTCAATAGACCTTTTTACAGTTGTGTGCTTAACCTTTAAATGGAAATAAGGCTGGTGTTGACCTTGTTATGATACAGACCTCCCCCCTTTTCTTATGTTAATGATGTTGTTGTTGTCATGCTAATCAGTAATAATTTACATAAGAAAAGCAGTGAGGTTTCCATCAAAGCAAGGTCAACTCCAGTCTCACTTTCATTCATAGGCCAGATAACTAAGCACACAACTGTAAAATGGTCTATTTGTGATTGGTATCACCTAACTAGTGGACTAATGCAAATCCTGCATTTTGATTGGCTACGCTACCAGAGGACTACTAGTAATAGTCCTCGAGTAGCGAAAAGCGTGACGCTGTCTTTCGTTTTATTCCCAAATAAATATTTGGTCAACTTGCATTTGCTAACTTTATAATTGCCTTTTCTGTCCGACTAGTTGGGTGATACTAAAACAATGAGACCCTTCGCCCTCAAGGGCCACGGGTCTAATTGTTAAATAGCATCATGCCTTCTATCAGCAAACTCGTATGTTAATGAGACAAAATGTAAACGATGACAGGACGTTTTCAACCAACCTCTAGAGACACCAATAAGATAGAGAAATGTACGACTTCTTGTGGACGAACCAAAGAAGATAATGAGTGATCTTTTGTTTTCGTCCACCAACATGGCGGCAATGACGTCACGTGAAAACCTCCTATATAAGTCCCTTCTTGTTTTCGGTAGCCTTTTTCTCTTGAGTCTTCCACAACGTTTTTTTCAAGGGCACATAAGTACACCCCAAGAGACGTAAAGAGGGAAGAAGTTGGAAACGAAGGGAAAGCCTAAACGGTTGAAAATACAGGCGACCCAAAAAGAGTTATAAGAAAATTTGTTTCCTAAATAAATCACTATTATGTTTACCACAGACTGGCCTGTTAATCCGTTCAATCAGCGATCACAGCATGACCGTGTTATGCCTGCAGGTACGTTTGTAACTATTTTTCCTTCCGTTTCTAAAACTCGCCATTGATTGTTTGATTCCAATGATTGCATTGCAGGTTGTGGATGACATTCTGTACAGTGGATCCGCTGACATGAAAGTGCAAGCTCATAATTTGAATGTAAGAGGCTGGGGTTGAGTTATTGAAAGCGCAACCTGCGGTAATTCTTGGTTAAGTATGGCGAAAATTCATGCGTTGTCATGGTAGCTAACCGCCATTAGAGTTAATCGCGCTTAGTACGACTTTGTTTGAGCGAGATCATGCCTTGATGAAGTTGATAACGTTCGGTTCTCCTTGTAAGGATCCGGTCACATCAAGTAATGCTCCTTGGTTCAAGACATTTTTAATACGTTTACATGACACAAAATATTTAAAAACAAGATGCTCAGGGGCACCCAACGTCAATTTTCGGAAAATATCTGTTCGGAAGACGATTTGAGATCTAGAATTTTCGGAACATTTGTTGTAGAATTTCTTGCTTGCCTGCCTCTCCTAGGATTTTCGAACATCAGAAAAATGGTATAATTGCCCATTTTTTAATAACGGATTTTTACCCTAAAAAGGTCACCTAGAATTTTCGGGGGCCTTTTTTCTGGCTAAAGTTCTCGAAAAGGTAAGTTTTGATCCCTATAATTTTCGGATCACTAGAGTTTCAGCTAGGAAATCCGAACAGATAAAAAAATTTTAGGGCATAAAAATATGCCTATATCTACCATTTAAATACTAAAATACGTTTAACAATGCTATGTTTAAGTGGTTTTGAACTATATTCTCGTTGGGTGCCCCTGATGCTGTCGTATTGGGAATGGGAAATTTTCGGGCCGTTTTATTTACGAAGAAAATTAAGAAATATAATTTTTAAAATCGATTTTGAATCCGAATGCTTCTTTGCAGTAGTCGAATCTAACACTTCCGATTGCTCTGTGCTCGGCGGCCACTGAGCTATAAAACACTCGTCGTTGCTGGGCTATTAAAGGACTCGATGAAAGAAATGTATCAGTTCAGTGACAGTGGGATATGTATGTGTTCAGGTGTATGTATATGTCCAGGAACGGTTGAATATTTTCCAAGTATGGCCGAGAAATCTCTCCATTCATTTCTGTCATTTAATTTTGTTGATTCGTTGTCAGACTGGAGACCTTTTGCGAAGCTTCGATGGTCACACAGCAAGCGTCAGCGGTCTTCAGGTTGTGGGAAGAGTGTTGGTCACATCCTGTTTGGACAAACTCATTCGCTGTTATGACGTAACGGTATGTCTTCACCATTTATCAGACGCTTCCTTTTCGAACAAAAATGAATGTGTTGCAGTGTCTTTGCTTGTTTTAACTTTAAGTAGCGTTTTTTCAAAGCAAATGTTGTGCGACCTGTGCATTTCATTTATGTAAAAAGTAACATAGATTCCTAGAACAGGGAGTTTGTTTGTGTCAATTTGGCATCGATAGTCACACCTTCAATTCATCAGCCCCTCGCTAGCTAGTTGGTTGAATATTTCGTTTGCGTTCGCCGTCGTTGTTCACATTGGCCACATTGCTCCAAGGTGAGAGTGATATTGACATTGATCTTGACATTGAGATGGGGGCATTGACATTACAATTAACCAAATTTTCCTTGTCTTTCACTTACAGTCTGGTGATCTTCTTCAAGTATATGGAGGCCAGATGGATATGATCTTTTCCGTTCTTGTCAGCAATGGTCGTGTAAGTATGGCAAATTATTAAATGACTTCTATAATGTTTGGAAATGGAATTTTGGAAATGGAATTTCTAAATGGACGTTGGAAATGGGATTTGTTTGTCCACGGAACACCTTAAGAGCGCTCAGGAGCTCGTTCAACATGTGTCCGTGCATTCCGGATCGAATTGGAATTTGGCAGTGAGACCTTGATCAGGAGAGTCTCTTCTAGCGTGCGAGGCGAGTACCAGCGGAGCTTTGTCTGAGCTTTGTCTTACTCTGTACTTTGCATCCTTGCTTGTTCGTGCGTGTGATAAAAACGTATTCAAAAGATTTTGCGAGCAAATTGGGAAAACAGAAACACTATCTAGTCTCGTTTTTCCTGCTTGCTTTCAGTATCCCTTCTCCAAATCTACCTGATATATTCATTTCTACCTGTGCGACTCAGAACATGACAGGCGACATACTTTCTGCAGTCCTCGTGTCAGTAACCAAACTCGGGCTTTTTTCTTTTTCTCTAGATATTTAGTGGGGGTAGAGACGGGTCTGTTGTAGCTGTCAAACTGGATTTACGAGTTTATCATCCTTGTAAGGTGAGGTAGGCCTGGGTACTGGTTTACCAGTCTAAAGATCTTCGAGAGCCACATAAGGTTCGAGACGATCAACTAACTATTATGAGACTTGAAAGTCGTTAAAGCCTTTTAGAGGTTTATATTATGCTGCATTTTGACGGTTGGAGGAGAATTTTTTGATGGTTTCTTGATGGTTAAATTTTAGGACGTTCGAAATTAAGACCCTCCAATTCATTCCAGTCAGCGAATGTCAAACACTGTGGCCCCATAGATCAGACCTCAACACTAAGAATTGCGTCCGTGCTCTTTCCAAAAATCGTGCGACTTCTTAAGTCCCTCATTGAGGTAAAATTTTTATACTTCTTACTTTGTGTTTCTTTCAGTGGCAAAACTGCTCTCTTAACTTTGGTATCGCATCGCATCTGAGAGACCACATAAAAGGTGACTGACACTGTTTCAATCTGTGTATGACAAATATCAAGAACGGAGGTCTTAAGCAATCTACTTCCCGGGGACCGAAGGCCCGCCGTAACTGATTAGAAATGACATGCGCAGATTTCCACTTTCGATTGGCTGTCGTACTTTTCCCGACCGCGAGTGAGAAAATCAGAAAAAAAAACTCTTGATGTAAAAATTATATATTCATCACTTTCGCTGTTTGTTCTTGTTTAACGAACTGTTCTTGTTCTTTACGACGTTACGATGCAGAGTATCACGTGATAGAGCAAGGCACAGTGGGAGCTTGTCATTGGTTCCAGTGTGGGCACCAGTTCTCTGCGGAAGATGATATCTCAGTAAGTCAATCAGGATGCAGCTCTTTACAACTTCTAATTTCATTGGGGCCCTTAAGGGATCAGCTATATTGTTTTTAGGGTTAAGGTCCATGGTTTCTTTTGTATCGTTCTTTGTGTCCATTGTTTTCTGAACCAGTTCCGAGAGTTGTTCCGAGGTTTGCGTGGCGACAGTAGGTCTGTGTGCCGGTTACTGTTTTGTGTGCTTCTTTTGGCGCTTGTATATTTGCCCATCTCTGAAAAAAAAAGAGGCATGCTAAGCCTCGCATTTGCATCAGGAAGCAGCTATTAGAACGGCTTTGGGATTAGGTTTCCAAAGGATCTTGGTGTCTTCCAAAAATACCATACCTCACTCTGTCGTCCTTTATCAACCCAGTGAATTTAGACCCGAACGGTTGCAAAAAGATGTGGCTCCCCTAATTGATGCTTGTGAAAACAAGGTCCAAATCACTTAAACGTGATAAAGAATAAACCAAATAGTTAATATTATTAAATACCAAAAGTGTAGTATTTTTTTGATCGCCTTCATAAGAGCTGGCGCAAGCATAACCTCAAGCAACATACCCAGGCGCATAAACTCGTTTTTAATTTGTCCCTTTCGTTCCAACAAAAGTTACAAATGATCTAAACGCTGCTGATTCGGCGTATGTTGCTTTTGCAGTTGCGCTTGCATTCAGACGGAAAGCCGGGCTTAAGTTCTCCAGGTTTTACATCCATCAAAAGCTTTTTACTACCCTCCTCTTCACAGGTCGTCCTCAAGCACGTTTTGGGCCACGTAGTCACCCGAACAGCAAGAAAAACGGCGATTTGAATGATTGGTTTAAATCAACATCATATTGAAAGCCTCTAGACATCAGACGTTCGAACAGAGAGACTGCAAAGTTCACAATCAACTTGTGTTTTTCAATAGTCAATTGTGTTTTCTTGGCCAAATGGACTTTGGAACCGCCTAAAAGCAGTTGTACTGTAACTGTACCAATCTTAAATTCAACTTCGTCGTTTCTAAATTTTTAGTCTTCATGCTTGAGTTTTATCCGTGGAGACAGATTAATTTTATTAACCCTGTATCCTTTGCGGATCGACTGACAAAATTGCATAGAAAAAGCCGCAAAAGGGTCGATTTGTAACCGATGCTGCAGAATCCAGATTATATCGTGCGCCTTTTAATCATACTGTAATCTATAGACTGTTTTGTTCTTGGCATTAGTCTTGCTTGCACGAAAGTTTGTGGTGTTCGTTAAATAAAACTGAGGAATACACGATTTTCTTTAGCGTATTATATGCGTGCCTATTATTGGGAACTGGTTAAAGTAAAACGTTGACTTCGGAAGGGACAATGTCATTGTTCAACACAATGACTGATCAGACTTTATCAAACGAATACGATCCTGTTTCCTCTGGTCTTGTAATAAACATAATGTATCAAAACATAAACAATGTCCTCTGACATTTAAAAACAAAACATCAAAATGACTGTGGGTGGTAACAAACCTCATAGATGTGCCTTCCTTTTCCGAATTTATATAAAAACACCACACCATCTGTTTGTGAAACAGCGAGGGCAGCCATTTTCTTCGGTCAAAATGTCAATATTGTGTCTGGTCCTTAAATGAATGTGTGTCGTGAAGAATATTTTGGTTTTGGAAGTCCTTTACACTAATTCGTGCAGAATGCTCTGCTTTTTTAGTCACGTGGTACTTCATCTTTGCACGACGTTTGATTTGAATCTTTACTTTAGGCAAACAATTCTAGGATAAAAGCTAAATTGGTATTAAAAACCTTCATAGCTTTCTGCCTTTATGCACCACTGAAAAAAGACTTCTTCATGTCTTGATAGTGATTCTTACCAAGTCCAATGTATAGTTTCGTTATTTATCCCGAATAGAGTTGTAGGTGGATTTTTTCACGATGACTACTGACAATCATCACAGAGCCGAACGCCTGCATGGCTGAAAGTGCTTTTCAATGATCGCCGTGATGTCCCGTATCGTGAAGTTCAAGGGTTCACGCTCTAGAATGATAAATCGTCGCATGTCAGCCCTATTGATTAATAAAGTTAATGGCCTTTAAGTATTGGGCGGAAGTGTTTTAATTTTTGTGCAAAACAACGATGGCTTATCTAAGCATTCTCACAACTTACATTAAGAACTTTAAAAATCTGTATCTAATTTATTTATACACCCGACATTAAGGAACTCAGAGTAATTTGAAGGGTTTTCTGGGATTATTTCCTTGGATGAAGTTGATTAATCAATCACGTCATGCTAAATGCAATTTCTACATGTTGCTAAACGAAGTTGAAGGAAAGCAGAGACGATTCCATTCCTTTCAACCAGTTGGCATTAATTTAATGGCATTACTCAATCGTTTTCCAATCTTCAGAAGATAGTGACACACTGATCAACATTTGTTGATTAACACTTTTTGCATTATGTTGAACCCTCACCAACTGGTCACGTCACTGGCCGATAAATTAAGTCAGTTGATAAAATGGTGGTTTGAATGTCTTATTCTCGAGTCGGACAATTCATATGGGCGACTCCAAACCGGTCAATAAGGAATTTGTTAACTCCATCTCTGCGAAGCCCGTAAAATTCAACTTCCGGCTTTTTTCGACAATGAAACCCCTTTGTCGTTTTTATCACAGTATTAATTTTCGACCTCCCTTGAGTGCCATTAGGGAAATTCTTTGCTGGTAAATTTGTGGAATTCCGAATTTGCCTCTTAAAGTAATATTTTTTTAGAGGATCAGTAACATTTTACAAAGCCGAGGCGGCTTTTCGATTTCGCTGACCACGATGCAATGCAGAACCCAAACGCCTAATCGTTCAGAACAAAGGTCTGACTGCGTTTGCAAGTTTTCATGAAACTGTGCACTTAAAATTAAAAGTGGTTTCTTCACGCTTTGCTTTTGTTGGAATTCGTTTAAGTGCGACTGATTATCCAAGATGGCGATCAACAAACCCCTAAGACATATTTCCAGCGCAAGAAAAAGAGATGAGGGATTAAAATGAAACGACGAAAGATAACATCTCATTAACATATTTCGGACACATTGCCATTAGAGGCTTTGTATTACACAAATTGCCACATAGCTGTATATGCGACCACGTTTGATTGAAAAGTCATCCGCATGTGCCTATGGCACCACGCCTTGTATAGTGCTTCTTCGCGTTTAAACAGCAAAACGTCGGGCAACTCTTCGTCATGTACTGTTTAAAAAGCAATCAGCCGTGTTCTATCGGGTTTAAAAACACGAGTCGTAGCCGAGAGTGTTTTTACACCCGATAAAAAACGTGCTGCGAGTTTTTTGAACGGCTTCATAAACATTCCCCCAAAAAGCCTGTTTCTCGGGAGTCCGAACAGAGATCCAAATTATGAGAGGAGAACATAACCATATAAAAAAAACAAGCTATGCCTTTTTGTATTCTTTATATAAAGAATGTTAATGAGGAGTGTTTTATTGGGTTTAAAGCTCATGCACGTGACATTTTGTCGATGATCTGATTGGCTGTTTCGCTTATGAATTATTAATGTCGTTTTAAAAGCATTGGAATTCTCATGAGCAATTGCCAGATGTCTGAAGATAAGAGCCAAGAAATGAACTGCAGTAAAACAAGTTTCTTTGATTTTTGGCAATTTCTTCTTTTTATTCTTGCTGTTCGCCGTAAACATGTCGCTATATCTCTGATTTTACTCAGGAACGAATAAACTGGAATAGAAGGCGCTTGCAACTGTGAGGGACACTGTGAGGTGAGAAAATGAAAAATTTATCCTCACAGCTCGTTGATCTTTTGTAGGGAAAGGCAAAGAAAACTATTAAAACGTAAAAGGCTTGTGTAGAGCCTGAAAATGAATCCTTTTTGTTCATCAAATATGCAAATTTTCTCATATTTCTTTGTAAATCAGTTAATTTTCTACATATGGTGAAGTTTTCTGGGAAAAAAAGGAAGTACAAAGGAACAAACTGAAGTAGGACACCTTCTGTTTTCCCTAGAGTTAAACAAACATTTTCCCTTCCGGTTCTGTAAATGGACTAATTAAATTACAACTCTTGATGAACATATAAACTAAGAAAAGAGTTTATTTTATTTACATTGCTTGCAAAATGTGGAAATAAATATTAACTGCGGTCATGTATGCTAATATGTTTACTTTTCTCCTAACATCAATTCTCGAGGCGACGTGCCATATTCCAAAGTATTGCCTGGCTACTTTTTAGAATATTGTGGATTAAGTGTATAAAGCATAAGCATAAATCCAAATCTGATTCAACCTTGGTGCTTTTAGAATAAAGAGCAGGATGGACTTGGTATGGCTTTGAACGCTAAACAGAAGGTGCTAAGTATTGTTCTTAATTAGTACTGTTTGTTACGTGGTAGGTAAACCTTATTTAACGTCGGACGTTCCTTTACCCTCTAGAGGGTATTCTCCCGGGAAGCCGATGGACCGCTCATTTTATCCCCCATCTTTCCATCAGTGCTCCGTTTTTAAGGTTAAAGCTACCTGAAGCTACACAGAATGGAAAGACGTCGAAGCAAGGATATGAGGTCGCTAGGGATCGAACTCGGCGCGGGACCTCTCGCATAGAAGGCAGCGCACTAACCTATTGTGCAATCCTAACTCCTACGTTTTACGAGGTCACGTGGTTCTAACGCCGGTTTTTATCTGTGGATGAAATCCTAAAGTGTGACTATTCAAGTGAAAGCCATTGAGCAGTACTTTCCTTTGATTTTGTTTATTAGGCTGTACAAATTGGTTCCGCCTTTTGAGTCAGTGGATGAAATCCTGAAGTGTGACCATTCAAATGAAAGCTGCAGTACTGAGCAGTACTAGTTTTTGACTCGCGATGAGCAGTACTAGTTTTTGACTCGGGATGAAATTAAAAGGAAAGCATTCAAAAGAGATCTTATCAACTTAAGGAGCAAGGATGGCACAGTCGGTTAGTGCGCGGCCTTGGTACAAGAGGTCCTGAGTTCGATTCCCGGATCTCGCATCCTTGTTTCGACTCCTTTCCTTTCCGTGTAGCTAAGTAGCTTTAAATACCCGTAAAACGGAGCACTGATGGCGAGGGGGGAGTAAAATGAGCGCACCGTCGACCTCAGGTTTGTCAGTGATTAAAAGTTACTGTTACGAGTTATCGACGTTAAATAAGGTCTACTTTACTTTACTTTACTTTACTTTACTTAATACGAGTAGATCGTTGTTGACTAATCTACGTGTGGGAGAGATCATTAAGTCCAAAATGAAAATTATCCTTTTCAGTTGTTTTCGTTATAATGTAAAACTGAGATCATTTTCAGTTTCACTCAACATTGTGACTGTAAACATTATTTGGAAAGGCTATATTACATAGTATCAATCTAAGCTTCTCTATTCGTTGTAGGAGAACGGTCCGGTCTGCCGTTAAAATTTTCTTCAAATTTTGCAGACTTTGTAAGGGATTCGATTTGCGTGGATCCTAATGACTCACTAGTTTTACTTCCATGTACAATGCGCGAATTGTCTTTTTCATTTTCTCTGTTCCTTGCAGTTGGAGATCTGTCATCTGTCGCTTTTGGGATGTCTGTTGTTGATTTTGCTTTGGAATTCTCCGATTTTTTCCTTTTTGCTTCCTGATCCTCGCGTTTTTGCTTTCTCCATTTCGCTCTTCGATTCTTGAACCAAACCTGTATGAGACAAAAAACCCGATACTTACATGCTTCTCCAAATCTCATTGGAAGCAAAAGTCTGCTCCGGCAATTAGTCCAAGTTTTTGACCTTATTGAATTAATCAGTAACTACACGGGTTACTGACTTGTCATCTTTTTGTCAATACACCTTGGAAGGGATGAATTTTTATCTCCGAGGTATCAGTGGATTGATTGCCTTTCCAGGACATGGCAACTGGAATAATTTGACAAAATAAGATAACAAATGGGGTAATCATCACAGATAAAGATTTAACTTTTTTTTACTAGTAACCAAGAACGGCATTAAAAAAACAATTGCACATGGATCTATAAATCTCCATATGAAAAATATTGTTTTTCTTTAATTGAAAAGTCAACCATTGACAAAATATATAACGACGAGAGACAGATATGTGAAGAAATGCAAGTACTGAATTTGGTGCACGCTGTTTTTAATAAGCTTGTTCTCCCCAACCTACAATGCCACTCGTGTCTGGGAATACAGACAATAAAGTCACAAAGTCTTGCCCAATCTTTTCTCTGCTCTGCGAGTGAAGATAGAAAGCTGCATTAATATTAACATAGATATAAGGCTAGCACTGAAACACATTTTATTGTTTAAAACAGCCGGGTAGCAAATGCTTGTAGTTAACGGGGCACTTCAAGTTGAATGTCAGAATTGGCTCTGCATCTAATCTCCTTCATTTCTAAACATAACGCGTGAGATACAAGGGACTGATACAACATGACAGAACCAGGTCAACGTTGTGGAACTACTAGCTGAAAAAAAACCTCCGCATTACACTTGCAAAGAACAAACAATGAGGAATTAACCTTTGAGCAAGTCACAAACTGAAAGACACACCGCACATTATCAGAGAAAAACTGAGGGCGCTTTCCATTTGACAGAACTGATAGGCCAGAAAAGCGCCCTGAGAAATCTGTAACTTCTCAGAAAAACGATTTGCACAACTATTTGAGTTTGTTTGGAAACAATTTACTAGTGCTAGGCTTGTTCTATGTAAGTATCATGGAAGTCGGACTTGCCCTAGGTGAAGAAATCATTCAACTAGTAGCACGCTTTAATGCGCACTCAATCAAACTGAAATGGCCCTTAACCATTGTATGCAGTCAGCATCCATGTATGAAGAGTTAAAATGGGAATCACTCGATCGTGTCGAAATACTAGCATCCTTATAGAACTGGCGACAAGAGAGGAAAATTTTTCTTACATTGAAAACAAATTTTCCGCCGTCTTCTCCCTAGGTTAATCGAACGACAAAGCCGGAAGACAAAGTCACTTCACGATATTAAAGAAGAGTCTTGACAATAAAATATGTCGCCTTTTCGAAACACACGAGTGTAAACTGGTTGAATTATGAACCACAGTTTATTTTATGTTGTCCCCGGCAACAAACCGAGCCGATTCCAACAGTTGACGCCACGCAGTGGGTGGATAATTAATGTGGTGTGAACTTAAGATTCCATCACATGGTATGCAAGACTGATCATCGAAAAACTCAGTCTTCCTGTTAAAAAACGATCTGAGTATTTTCGGAAAGAATAATATATGGCTTTGTTGCTATCATTACTGTCTATCCATATTCGTTAGACTATGCTCCAGTGAAGAAACCACGCAGGGGCTTCCGTGTCATTACTCCACCAGAAAACGACGACTCTCGATTACATTTTACTCACTTTTTATCGTTTTGCAGTAAAAACAATACAGGAGACGTTTGTAAATACTATGAGAGTTTTAATTGTAAAGGTAAAAAGAAACTTTTGATGATATAATATTTAACAAACGATAAATTATATATTACTCTTCGAATCCCTTTCACCATGCAAATAGAACAATTCTTCGCTTGTAAACTACTTAATCGTAAAAGCCCGCTCCACACAAAAAGATGGATCTTTTTTAAGTGATGTTTTCATTTGTTACGAATTTGCATGACTGTGTTGAATTCATTGAAAAGCAAGTCAATAATACGCAATCATTTTTGTAGTCTGAGTAACAGACACAGCCACCGACAGAAGCTACACGAGTTTCGCTATCGCTTGAATTTCATGACGAGAAGAACAATAGGGGCCGACAACGCGTTCAAGCTTCCCTCAAAGATCCATAAAGCTGTCTTAGGACTTGTTTTCCCCCCAAAAAAGGCAGTTGCGTTGTACTGAGAAAAGACGTACGCGAGTTGTTAAAGACGTTTTTACAAAAAGTGTCGAAAAAGGGACATTGAACCGTCCTCAAAGAAAACGAGATGCTGGGTCGCTGCTTCTTTGAGAGCACTTTTTCGAAATGTTTGAAGGAATTGTTCCACTCTCTTCTCTAAAACCTCCTTTTTATTTATTTTTACTCACGACCCAGTACATACCTTTGGCAAAAAAGACGCTTTAGGATCAAGTGTAAAAGTTATCTGAATGATATTCCAAGTGAAGAGAAGGAATTTTATAACGTACTTTGATGGTGAAAGTCGCCAAATGAGGAAGACTCTTCCCTGCTAAGCTTGATTTATTCACAAATAAAGCAATCGCTAATGCTTCCTTTTTTGTAACAAACTAGTTTGTTGTCGACTTTGAAGTGTCAAGAGCAAAGCACGACTTAGTTGATTTAATTAAAGATTTAGTAGCCGGGGTTTATAAGGCGCGAGAATTCACACATTTTCAAGACTTGAGGTCGCCATTGGTGAAAATCGCTTTGTCACAACACGGAGATGGCCAGTGTCTTAACATCAAACTTCAAAGGTGTACCTTTTTTATCCTTTGCCTTCGAAAAAAAGTTCGCGGATAGTATTTTATGATGTTAATAAATTGCAAAGCTGACGAAAACGACTCGTCGAGAAATGGGTGCCTGCTTGCTCCATTTGGACAGTGCATAATGGCACGTCAGATTGGCGTCGAAAAGACCGTTCTCTCAAAATCAATTGTACTGGTTGTTAAGAGAGAAATTGCAGGTATTATTAAACTCGACACAATCACAGAGGGCTTAACATGTGAGTCAAGGACACTTGGTGAACAGTTAACAAAATGGAAAGGCAAGTACCTGATCTAAGATGTCTCATCTGGACTCGGCAAAGTTGCTGTTGTTTTCGATTTGTGCGAAACGACGCCTTCACAAATCCATGAATCCGGCTGTCTTACTGGAAACACGCCTTAGTCTTCAAAGATCATTTCAGTCGTTCAAGAGGACAACAACAACACTTCCATGTTATGGAATATGGCATACTCTACGATCGAAGACCAGTTACACAAAGCGGGTGTGTTGCCCGAACCCAAAGAGTGAACACCCATGTCAATCAAAAGTTTGGACGTGCCTTGATCTTAGTGGCGTTGGAGTGTAATCATTAATCTTTAAAGTTTGACAGCAATATGCTATCGTATTTACCCCACAATTACTAAGATGAAACTGCGGCGTCCTTAGTGAGGTCAGCCATGGCATATAGTAAGGTGAGACGGTGTTTGTGTTTCAAAATCTACATGCATCAGTCGTCCTCTTTATAGACAAATTGTGCGCAAAAACACTTGTGCTGGAGGGGCACTTTTGTTTGGAGAGAGAGAGAGAGAACTGTGGCAAAAGTATGCGAATAATTCACCAATATTTTTCGTCAGCTAATATTTTGAAACAAATGCAGATTAGTTGTATTTCATATAACTTGACGTTCAAGAATTACCTGGTCTTAGGCATAGTTTTGGTTTCCTCCGATAAAGGAGGTGTATTGACCGCGTTGCCTTTACAACCCGTTTTCCGCGATCAGTGCCCAGCGACATTAAACACGTCAATTGACGAGTGGAATCGTTTGTGTACTAATAAAAAACTGTTTGCTTTCTCTCTTTGAGAATTGTTAGTGGAAAATTAAGCAAAGACCGTAGACGAAAATAATAGATGTGGTTTGAGTAGGTTGAGGTCGTTTGAAGTAACCGAGAGCTTTAATATGTCGTTCACAGTTCATAAATTAACTCACCTCGACGCGTTCTTCTTTTAAGGCCACTTTAATAGCAAGCTCTTCTCTTAAA
This sequence comes from Montipora capricornis, assembly GCF_036669925.1. NCBI lineage: Eukaryota > Metazoa > Cnidaria > Anthozoa > Scleractinia > Acroporidae > Montipora > Montipora capricornis. Next base: position 1,005,909 of record NC_090887.1, read on the forward strand.
ATCACGTCGGGGTAGTGTGTTTTCTGAAAGGTTCCTTCAAGAAGGTCAAGCTGTTCCTCTGTAAATATTGTACGGTGTCGCCGTTTGCGTTTTGGCTGCGAACGAAGAAGATCACCAAAGCGCGGAAACCCTGAAAAATAATTACGCTCAAACATGAAAATAAGCTAAAATAAGAACGAAGACGAAGAGCCGTCCGGTCTGATAATCTTCACTGATGTGGATTTCTCGCAAGAATGGTAACCATCTGTTAGATGTGCATCGCGGTAAAATGTTGAAACCTTAACTGATCGCTATTAGTTTAAGTGTATCTAAAATGGAAAGAATTAAAGTGTTAGTGGGAATCAGAGAGCAACAAATCGTTTAAGTCCTTGATTCGTTGTAATGATCTTAAAATGATACCACGTGAAGAGGAGGAGGGAAAATTTCGGCCTAATCTGCAACAGAGCCGTGTAATCGGCACACGTATAACAGATGAGGCGCATAGCGTAACGAGAGATGAGACTGAAACCCATCTGCCTGTTGAGATGCAACAAAATCATTTGAAGAAAGAAAAGTACTGTACCGATGAAACCCGGTGCCGTAGTGGTGATTATTGGACACGGGTGTGGAATCGTAAACGGTATGCATCGTTGATGGGTTGGCCGCGAAAGAATGCTCTCAATGGTGAAGGAAGATCTGAAAGCGGCCATAATCCTTTTGACCCGAATTATTTACAACCGAAGATCGATAAACGTTGGACACTTAAATCGCAGCTCGCTCAATAAAACAGCCGGAAGCTAAAGGTGAGGAGAATGCCTTCAGGGCCGTCACTGATACACACTAACTGACCAATTGACTCAATAAGCGTAGCGCTTTGTATCCAAAAGGGATTTACGAATTACTTACAGTGTTAATTCGTTACGTCATAAGAGGCGTTTGTCAACGACGACGAGCCAGTTAACCGACCGGGGACAACTCATCTGGAATCGACCAATGGGAACCCTGATTGATAATCGAGTTTTGATTAAAATAACACAGGGATTCGAGTCAATCAGTCCCGAAGGTGATACTTTTACTGACAGTGCAACGTCTTTACTAATTGCTCTGAAGATAATTCGCAAATCGTTCAGTCATCGCTAATTTGATTGGCAGTGCCAGAGCTTTCAGCCCCTCCTCGGCGATTTTGGAGGTTTGTAATGCACGAACCCGGGCACTTGTTATTTTAGCTGTTTAAGAGGTCTGTCTTGCTGTATGATCAACTAAAAGTCTAGCCGCAAACTTAACCTCATTTTGAACTCTTTTGTTTTCGATAAACAGCCTCTTAAAACATAAGGACTTTGGAGTGACATTGGAAATGTACGTGTGGCAAAAATTTTCGGCAGTATTTAGCCTCGTGTTAGGGTTACATACCCCATATCTACTGCCCCACGGGTCCATACGGCTTGTTACCTTATGTTTTCAACTTATTTTAATTGAACAGTCCCGTGTTTGGTATTAATATCAAACAATCCTTCCACATAATCGTGAAGTTTAAGTGTTGTTGTTAAGTCCTTTTACATTGGTTTTAGCGCAAAATTAAAAGATTTCAAGAGCGTGATGTCAAAGGCTTTGATGTTTTGACACCTTGGTTGATTTTTTTGTAATCCTTTGGCGGTAAAACTTCAATAATCTGCAAACTAGGAGCGGGAATAGAATTGGCGTGTAATTGCTTAATTATCTTTCTAATTGCATTTGTCGTAATTCTGTCTCCGGCCCTTAAACCTTTTTTAGAAATTCCACATCCTCAATATAGACCTTTTTTGCCTGCTTCCTTACATATAAATGTTCCAATTGAGAAACGCATGAAAACTTCAATTAAGGAAATAAAACGGCAAATTAAATTACCGTTGAAACGTTTACATTTTGTTGTCAGAGATTCAGAGGATTTGATTAAATTCGTTTTGTTATGTTGTCCTTCAACGTGGGAGAACCTGTATGCGCTATTTTGGTTTAATAACGTTCTTTGTGTTTCCAATTTCTTCAATCTTGAAGGGGGTATTTTTGCAAGGAGCTGTTTGCCTGGGGATTAACAAGCATTTATTCTTGGATTTCGTTAGTTTGGCTGGCTTCCTAATCTTTGTTCCTTTGTTTTATTAACACCACACTAGAAGGCTGTCGGTATACTTACTGACTTGTCGTTCATATATCAGAAAACCATAATCTGCCTCTATAATAAAATCATTTTTGTCTCATGGTTTTTTAATATAATCACAGCTGTTTATTGAACAACACACACACGAACCGTCATTTACACAGTTATTTTTGAACAACACAACACACGAATCATGTCCAAACCTGAACAATACCGAATGATAAGTTTCTTGTCGCTAAACGTAGCGCTAAATACCTCTCATATAACAAATGCCCGGTGTCTATACATCCAAAAGGAGTTCAAACTGTGTTCCGAGTTTTGGTATATTTCTGTTCTGTGGCCGAGTACAAGGTCGCCACATTAGGGTAGATAGTAAGTCTGTCCTTCCCTCATTATTTTCCAGTTTACTACGAGAATGTATCTAAGGGTACTAAACTTTGGCTAATTTCTGTTCCCTGGAGCGTGATGATGCACTCGAAATCTAAGCCGCATCAGTTGTCATGCAGAGAATTCTAACCTCGAAGCGTGTTACTTTCGCATCATTATTTCGATGAACGCTTATTCAATTCTTTATTTTTAATACTGAAACCTCAGTACTTAAACGTGCCTAGGAAGGAGCATGCAATGCTTTAGATGTAAGTTTGAGGCGAAAATTGAAAAAATTGGAAAATTTGTATGAAGTTTTTAGATATCCTACTAACACAAAAGCTTAGCTGAAAATTCCGCAAAGAAAACAATGACCAGAGAAGAATTATGCTCAAAAAATAATCCGTTTTTTAGGAAGATAATTAAGTAAGGACGTCTTAATTGTAAATGAGAAATAGTGCAATTCAAAGAACAGATACTTGGAGTTAAGTTTTTTAACACTGTACCAAAACTGTCGCCAGCGATGAAAAAAATAGAGAGATAAAAGAGTCGGTTTGCATGCTGCGGTTAACACCTTTCTTTGCAATTGAAGTATGTTCTAAATTGGTGGCAAGTGGCTGCGAGCCCGAAGGTATTTACACCACTACGTGGCTCGTTTATTTGTCGAAAAAAATAAACTTACGATGTTTCTTTGTTCTCGAGGACACAAGTTAACTGTAAATGTAATCGAGACCCCTCCATTTTAACGAAGAAGTGTCTTTGTTACAGATGTCTCAAACACCATTGAATTGTGCTTATTGAAAGGGAAGGAAGCCTCATTTTCCGGCCTATGTACAATGTACAATTTTATACAATGAAATATTGACAAAAGAGGTATAAATACGTACACTTTCGGGTGCATTATTCACTTCCGTTGGCACAGACGCAAGTCCTTAGCTTCGCAAATTTATCGCATTTACACCAGAAAAATCTTCCCAACAATAGTCAGTCTATTGCATATCGACGTTATCTGTAGTTACAAATATTCTTCATCGTTTGAGACGAGATAAGGAGTTCCTCTTTTGATATTCGAGATGCTATTTCCGTGCCCAAACAGTTCAGGACTGAAGGTTTGAAGGTCGCTTCGAAGCGATTCCATTTGAGCATGCGTATTCTTAGTTTTCCAATTTTAATGGACCTTTTCATGATCGAAAAACCTTCTGTATTGCCACATTTGATAGCTTATTAAACGGTTATAATGTTGATAAGTGAAATTATAAATCAAGGCGGCTTATTGTCAGTTCGAGACTCCAATCGACGTTAAGACTGGCACATCGATATCATGTGTAAAATTTTTGTTGCAGTCATGTACAGTTTCTCCTCTTGAACATCTCACTCAAGTATCATAACTTAATTTCAGATTCACTTTGTGTGGTCACGCCCTACAGTTACAATGCTTATTCAATTCATCAAGGGCTAAAGCCGGCAACACATTTCTTTCGATACAAGCTCTTAAGAGAGTGATACTTGCATTCGAGCTTTACTCAAGTCAAGTTACACAACTTTTTTCACTCGACTTGATAACCTTTGGTCTTTGTAGGAAACATCGCTCACTGGAATTTTGGAATTATTGTACCCGCGCTTCTAAATATTTTTCTTAAATGATGTCAAATTGCATGTGATAAAGAGAGCTCGATCAAATAAATCTTTGAAAGTTTGAATTACTAGTTACATAAGGTGCATTAAGCTGACCTCGCTATACGGCAACAATATGGAGATAACCAAGTAGCTCTCGACCGAGTGTAATCAATATTGACCCCATAAATGTGCAATAACTGCCGTGGACTAATCGTATCATAACAAGATGGGAGGGCAGTAACAGGTTATCGGCAACCTGTGAGGTTGACAAACGTGTTCTCACTGGTAAGTTAGTACCTGCATGATAAAAAAATATTTGAAATGAATGTTTGAAATGTTTGTAAACGGCTAGTTTCTCTATTCACGGGAAGAAGAAGTTTTCCGGAGTAGTATCTATGAGTAAAGTTGTAGAAAATACCGTGAGATGTAGTGGTTAAGGTTAGGGCCGGAAAACACGTCACTTTCGCTTGCAGTCGTTGGGGAAAAAGTGACCGTGGTTAAGTCTCCTACTATATCACTTCCTTCCAAGAATAATATAAATGTAGGAATGTTCATTGTATTTAAATTACCCAGTGGAAATACTGCACTTAACTGATCTTTTAGCTGTTTGATCAGTCCGAGCGGTAGTCTTATTGATAGTCCACTGATCACGAACTTCTTAGTTCGACGTTGAGTAAAGGTGATCCTTCATGGTTTTTGTTATTCCTACTTGATCATTGAAATGAAAATAATTTCCACGTTTTTGGCTCAACTTGTACAAGCGCACGCGCATAAGTTAGGCCGGATGGGATGACAGAATAGAAACTGAATCATCTCTATTTTACCTTCAAAATTTATCGATTTTTTTCAAACTTATCATCTAGGTCAGGAAAGTTATACTAAAGCAAATAGTTAATTAATTTTGGTTTGTTTGTTTTTTGTTTGTTTTGATCGACTCGATGGAATGTGGAAACGATTAACAATATAGTCGTGACTAGAATGGATAAGGTGCATATAAAGTATCAAACGATTTTACTAAAGTTTAACCAAGTTTTTAAAAATATGGTGTCACCAGGACAATTTATGAAAGCTAACCATTTCGAGACAGTGCTTAACCTTAATCACAAGAGATCAGTGCCAAACCCAGCAGTTGTTCTCTGCCTAAACAGAGTGTTGTTTATCTGTCAAAACCAGGTTTGCGCTAGCAGTTTGCTAATAGGTGTCAAAATCTATAAGTTTCCATGGTATTTATTGCTGATTAGCGCTAACCCAGCCTACGTGGCAGGCGTTAAAAGGGGAGGGAGAAGGAGGGAAACCGGGAGGGATCTAAGGAGGGAACTGGGGAAAGGGGAAATGATTTCTTGTGAACTAACAGCACTTTGCATACAATTTAGTGCATTGCTGCAGCTTAACTGTACAGGAGCGGATGAGGGAAAAATCCCGCTACATTCCGGAGATGTTCAGCCCACACAACGCCAAATGAATCTTGTCTCTGCGATGTAAAAGGTTCGCACAAGTTTTCGGCGCCGAATGCTACTTTGACTCTGCAGACATTGTTGGAGTACGACCAGGTCATGAACTCTTTTCTTTTTAACGATAAGCGGTTTTGATTGGATATTTTTTGACAGCCAGGCGTTTTGAAGATGTCTGTAATTTGCATATTAATAATAAAAATTACAACTACAATTACAATTTCCTCCAATTTGCATTTTATTTAGGGGGCAGGAATGAAAAAAACAATGGCGTTGCTGCGGGCGCTTCTTCCTTTCTCTTTCCCCTCGCTTCGCGCGCGCTTTCCCTTTCCCTACCCTTTTCTAGTGCCTGCCAACGCGCATGCCACGCAAATGTCACGAAGTGTCTCACCTTATATGGACGCGATTACCGTTTAGGACTGATGAAGAACTCTTCTTAGTAACCACTCCTGCATGATAGAGTGCACACAAAATTGACCATCTAAGAAGTACTTCATGTATGGAAATGTTTTGGGTTTTTCGTCATCTCCTTCAGAAAATGACGTCACCAAGATGGAGGGTTGTCCGCGATCTTTGATGCTAAATGTCGACCTAAAAGAAACTTTTCCCACAGAATTTACACCCGCACTGAAATCGGTAAAACAAAATAGACGTGATTACCTAGTTTTTATCTTTTTCATAAACGATTATTCTTCATTTTTAGTATATCCGAGAGCATTATAACGAAGATGCGGACTCTTACAACAATGAATGTTCTCAGTTGGAACAACTGCGTTCGGTAAGTTTTTTTGTCCGTTTTGCGCTTTTTGGCCATGGTTTGTCTGGAAATATCTTATAGACTTTATGCTTGAAACTTTTAACGAAAACTGAATTCCGTAGAATCCTGGGTTTTGTCACTTAATTGTGGATTTCAGTTAGTTACATCACGATTTTAGAGAAGCTTGCAATTGTCAATTTCCGTCGAAGCTTGAGGTCTTCAATCCAGGTGGAATTTAATTCACTCGCCCGAGTGCTGCTTCGCTTTATATTTCCGCATCGTGGTTCTGCTGATAAACCTTTTTGCCGTTGGTATTAATCGCATACAAAGTCTACATGTATGTACGGTGGAGTAAACAATTATAGATCATAAATAATTATTATTTTAGGTGCATTTTTGAGCAGACGAAACACGTACTTACTTTTTTTTAAAAGTTATTACAGAACCTAACTTTCTCATGAGGTTCCTCGAGTGAAAATCTTCAAATTAACGCGAAAAATCATGTCCAATTCGTGAAGATTTGTGCGGAGTTTTTGACTGCTCCATCAAACTCTAAGGATATATTTAAATCCACATATTGTTTGAACTATTGAGCTCGAGTACATTACATAGTAGTGATGATGATATTGGATCCAGTGTATTGTAACAAGTACATGATTGAATTTAACAAGTGTTATGTCTGGAAAGATGTTATCAAATGGTGCATGGAGTCCATAATGGTTTATTTCAAAGCTTTTCCCCCAAAATATGACAACTTTCATTCACATGGCCAGACAGTTTGATTTCCTCTAATGTCATGATACTTGATTTGAACTACAATTTGCCTAATTAGTAGAGCCCTTATGCTTTGCTGCACAAGCTTTAGACCGTAATTGGTACATTTTGTATGGATAATCTGTCTACTTTTTTGGCTTTTATCCTATGATGTCATTTCTTCTAGTTTCGGGGAGACTTTCACATACTGGGCAAAAATGGCCGAGGACAAAAGAACCATTGTTAGTCCAATGAGGCCTTGCTAATTGAGCATTTTTATGTTCCTTTGCCCGTTTGTTTCATGAGCATTAATTATTTCGGATCTGGTATACGAAAGACCAGCCCTAGTTTCTGGCACTCTAATTCAATCTCAGTCATTTGTTTGCTAGAATAGATTCATGCTAGGTCATGTTACTGAGGAGAAGAGTAACCAGTTATAAGCTTTTAACCTTCTTTTAGACCTCACTACCTTTCCTTTCTTTTTTTTCCCTCTTCCTTAATCATTCTAATTGTTGTATGTTTTTTCGGAGGTTAATCCACATAGTTCTAATAAACTGTCAATAATTCCATGATGCTCTCTTCATGTCAGATCTCCCCTATTATGATCATTATCATCATCATCATTGTTAAATTACTATGCAAATATGTATTATCTGTGTCAATCCACACTATTGCCAAGAAATTAAGAACCCACTCCTTAGGATCAGCAAAATGTATAATGCACTTACTGATAATTATTTAGGCCTCTCTTCGCCCTTCACGTGATCACTCAGGATGCAGCACATTGCGACGTTACTACGCTCAGCTGCAGTTCCTTCAGTCGAGATTTCCCATGGAAGATGGAGGAACAGTCAATGTTCAATTTACATGGTTGGTACTCATCTTTGTATTCAAAAATGCTTGACCAAACAAGGACAGGAAAAGTCCCATTAGTGCATTAGTGCTGTTATGCAGGAGGTTGAGAGTTTAACTGTGGCCGGACCAACACTCAGGGTCTTAAAATAACTGAGCCTGAGAAGGTGCTGCCTTTGTAATTACATCTGTAAAATGGCCCCATCTCATAACCCTTGTTTAAAAAAAAGCTCTGATGGACATGAAGATCCCGCACTGTGATTGAAAAAAGCAAGGCATCCATGGAGTCTCTAGTATTGTACAATAAAGACTTCACTCACTCACTCATTCACTAAGAACTATCAGATATTCAAGCTTGATCACCATGTGATTGCATCTCAACGCCACATGCATTTAATTGTAGGGTGTTCCAAATAATGGGCATCCACAGATTTATCAGGCAACCAAACTCATGGGTTTAGTTGCCTGTCTTCGACAACTTGTTTTTTATTTTAATTTTTATTTCGAGTACTTTAAAGTGCAAGGTTGATAAAGAATAAAATTATACCAAGCCAGAATCTTGTTCAAAACAAGGACGACTAAATAAGCAAATAAGGTAAAAGACGTGCACACAAGCCTTGGGACCCACACAGCCAGTCTGAGCTTCTCCTGGTGTCAAATTTTGCCCAAGAAACTGGGAGTATTGCTGCCCCCCCCCCCCCTTCGCACAATCCCCAGCCCTCCCTGGATGGGATGCAAGTCCATTACAGGGTTACCCCCAATAATAATTATGTTTGCAGTAACTGGAAGTAAAGAGAGATAGGGTGGAGCAAAGTTTCTTGTCTAAGGAAACAGCACAGTGACATGACAGAGCCAGGCCACAAGGAAGGTGACCCTTGGGTCAAGGCTCTGGCACAATAACCCCCACACCACTGTTCTTAGTTTATGGTATGCTTTTTTGTTTAGGACTGATCTCTATTCTGAAGAGCCAATAGTGTTATGTGATGCAAAATTTGAACAAGCAGCCGTGTTACATAATTTAGGTGAGTCCAATCTAAACTGAATGTCAGAAGAATGAGAAGAATGTCACCTGAAAAAAATTCCTAAATTATGCGACACCTATTGGAACCGTTACAGTTTCACGTGCTTTGCAAAATGACTGTGGCAAGAAGTTTTACATTGCTGTGCTTTTGCAAACTGCTTCTGAAAAGACAATATTGCTCTAGGAATGGAGGAAAGCAATAATTATACAATGGCAGTGGTCAATCAATGATAATTTGTTCTCTTATTTTGAACTACTGTATGATTTATTAGTTTGTTAATAACCTTATTAATCTTACATTTGTACATTTAATTAATTTTGAAATAATTAAATTATTAATAGTTATCAATTTAACTTATTGTTGTGTAACTTGTTTGTAATATAGGTGTGCTCTTTCTCTCTTTTTATATTATTTCAATTAACTGGAAGTTAAGGTTTTCTTTCCAGGCCCTTTTAGTACGTGACTGTATTTACTAAGTCTTGTCCTCAGAATTCTGGCATAACTTTTGCTGGTGGCATATTTCTGTTACACACTTTCCAAATGTAAATAAAAAGAAGTGATTTTTTGTATTATAGGATCGCTTTTAAAATGCTTTCATTTCTTTGACTTATTTGAGTGTACACTGTACATGTATATGGGTGTGTTCTCTTTCAGCTGCTCTTCATTCACAGCTTGGTTGCAATGAGGACAGAACAACAGAAGAGGTTTGTGTGTACAGTACTTTGCAGAGAGACGTTAAAATGTACATGTATATCCATACATGTAAATGAGGGCAAATTAATACTTATTAAGACAGCGATGTTGTTAATATTTATTAAGACAGCCATGTCTCCTTGTGGACTCTTGTTGTGTTGATGTTGCAGAAACTAACACAAACAAATGTCGCTACCTGACAGTGTATATTTTTTTAATGTTCATGAAATGTTGCAATTGCTATATGAATTTCCCTGCAACCTCCTCAATATTACTATTACCGTATTTACCCGTGTATAAGTCGACCTTTTATGGCCTCAAAAGAAGCTCCAAAAATCGCCCTCGACTTATACATGGGTCAAAGATTTCGAGCCAAGTTCCAGCTAAATAATTTATTCAAAATTAACATCATAATGTGGTCTTTGGGCATAACGAACGCAGTGGACAAAAGACTTCAAAATGAATGACAAAAGACTTCAAAATGAATGTAATTAAGCAATTCCAGTTGAAATGAAAAAGAATTTGTTTTACTTTAAATGTTGAAGATACTCACAAGCACAAATATGAAATAGACACTGGAAATTTTTGTTTTCCAAAGGCGGAAAGCTCTAAAAAACATTCTTGTTTCTTCAAATAAAACGCGATCCTTCAACGGCTTAGTAACCTGGCACAATGCGTTGTGTTTGTAAGTCAAGCACCAATTAAACCTTGCACATTTCGCATCGTTTTTGAAGTTATTTTCAAAGATTGACTCCTGCTTCTGTAATGTTGTGCTTATCCTCTAAAGCCCTTTATCCTTGAACAACGAAACAGGTTAGTTTGAGGTTTACATGTTCCATTTTCTGAGAACTTTTTCGAAATTCAAGGACAAAATGCCCGCACATACAACAACCGCTGAACCACAAAACTATTAAGCGCTTGAGGCCTTTAACTTTTGTGAATCCACAGTTAGTATCCCATGAACATTTAGCAAATAAATTAAGAAATTGCTTTTTTTGCCATCAAAAATGGGGGGTCGACTTATACACGGGTAAATACGGTATTTCCTCTGCTCTAGATGTTTGGTGCAAAATTTTGTGCATAAAATCCTGCTGTCCATATTTGGTGTTTAATTGTTGTGTCCTTGTTTATTAAGTTGTGCAACTTATTTACAAATAGGTCTCTGCCACTGTTGTTGACATTTTGAATTCTCATGTCACTTGATTGGCTTTACGCCTTGGAAGGCCTCATTTAAGTCATCAGCAATCATCAACATCATCTTGATGTTAAAAAAAAACGTCTCTGGTTCCTCCATCTTGAGAGTTGGGCAGCATTCAGAGGTGGAACTGCCTAAATGGGCCAGTTTTAGTACACCGTTCTTGGTTTTGGGTGGTGCTAACCTGATGCCTTAAAGGAGACGTACTGTAGTTTTTTAGTTGATCTGGAGGTTGTTAACCCGATGTCTCCTGAACTGCTACTCTTTGCCGAGTAAAATTATCCATGTATCTGGCATTAGTATAAATACACAGGTGATTATACAAAATTGTGCACTCTCATTGGCTCGCTATCTCGGATTATCAGCCAATAATCACCTCGACGGACAAAATGGCTGCCAGTAGTCGTTTTGCCACTGTAACCCTGCCAGGGATCAGCACTGAAGTCACCAGCATCATGCTGAATCAGAGCTACTGTATTATACAGTTTGTAGATGTTGTCAAAGTGAATGTAGGTCTAAAATGCTTTTGGGTTCTGGTCTGGCAAACAACTTGCTTTCTTGTTGCTCAATGTGTATTGCATCAGACTGGTGTCACAGTGATTGCAAGTTGAAGTCATTTCTGTTGTCCTTTGGCAAGTTACCAGTCAACTACAATGTAGCCGGTCATCTTTTTCACAGGCACATTACATGATTAACCATCCTACATTTGCCTCCATTGACTTTTGCTGATAATAATTATTATTGTGACAGAGATGAAACTTTTGGTTTAACTAGTTACATGTAATTCAAAGTACTTTTAATTACCAATAAAGTCTTAGTCATTCATGGACCATAATATTTTCAGTTTTTGTGTGTTCATACAGTATGTAACACAACTTTTTCTGACAGGGTATGAAAGTTGCTTGTACTCATTTCCAAGCTGCAGCTGGTATATTTCAATATCTTAAGGTACAGACAGTTGGTATTGATGTTGTGGTTCAAATTTTTCCTGGTGTCAGAGTAAAAATCTGAAAGTGTTACTTGTACAGTCCTACTCAGTGTGTAGGATGGAAGGGGTCAAACAGGACACTGCAATCCTGGTCAAAAGACTTTGAGGCTCTTGTCAAATTTGGCCGAAAAGTAGAGAATTTACTGTTCATGCTTCCATCGTTATATGAGGCATGAGATTGTTTCGCTGCCTTTGTTGCATCCCCCCCCTTCCCCTAGACAATGTTGAAACATTTATGCAATCGATGAACTACTCTTGACTTCGGACACCATGAAAAATCAACATTGTAATGGGGGGAGGGGGAAAAGTGGGAATTGTCTTGACCGATGTGGCTGAATGTAATTTAGGCTAAGTTAAACTTGAGCCAATGCAGTCAGCGGCGGTTTGCAGGGTCCATGTGCGGGAGTTTCCATTTATGGGCTTTGTTGCAGGGACCTTTGTTTTGCATTCCAGCTACGGAATTGGATTGTAGATTGTAGATGTTGTTAAAGGGGACATTCATTCCTGAAGAGGCCCCCATTGACGAGTAAAATTGTCTGGCGTTAGACAGAGTAACATCTATGAGTGTCACTCTTAGGAGGGAAAGGGTTAATGGGGACAGAGGTTTTGAGTGGATCTAGATGTTGTTAATCCATTCATCCCTGAAGAGATCCCCATTGATGAATAAAATCATCTGGCGTTAGATTAAAATCTATAAGTATCACTCTTAAGGGAGAGGGTTAACAACATCAGTTCTACATGTAGGTCCACCCAAAGACTCTGTCCCCGTTAATTAACCCATTCATCCCTGAAGAGCCCCCCCATTGACAAGTAAAATCGTCTGGAGTTAGAAGTCCTGTGAAAAACATTGTCAGTCTTAAAAGGTAAAGGGTTAAAAATGTAATATTTGTACAACATTTTGGCTAATCATATATTTGGAATATTCATCAGAATCACTGGTCCTCTAAAACTTACTTTTTTTTGAAATCCTAGGCTGGCTCTTTCTGTAAAGTTGAACATTTTATTGTAAGTAAATTTATTTCTGATAAATCTTTTTTATTCTTGGTTTTGATGTACTGTATGCATACAAACCTTGTAGAAAGAAAATAATGTAATTTGCTGAATAGATTTGATACTAACTAACAAGTCTTGTGCAATGTTATTGAAATTTTTTTTTTGGAATATTTTTCTCGATAGGACAATTTTGCTAGTGATGCAGTGTTCGATATGGCTAGTGCTTTATTGCAGATGTATGCAAATGTAATGTTGGTAAGCTGATAGAAGCTTTATACTGCGTATTGTCTGGCAGTGTTTTGAGAGGCAATGTGGTCGAGTGGTTAGGATGTTTAATAGACTTACATGCATTTGGTTTGGGTTTGAAATGGGCTTGAATACACTAAATTTGCGCAACGAAACGAAGCGAAACGAAATTATACAGAAATAATCGCAAACATTTATTAAAGGTAACCTTAATCATACTTAATTAGGCCCAATGTTAGCATTGGTAAACGGCTACAGTTGTACCTGCCCAGAAAACTTCAATCTGTTTTGGAAATTAGTAATTTTGGTCTGCCATTTTGGGCACATTACTATTTTGCTAAAAACGTACACATATTGAAATTTTCCTTTGGTACAACCCCAACTGTTTACCAATGCTAACATTAGGCCTAAAAACGTTTGTTTAGGCCTACAATGTAATTAGGCCTAAGGTTAGCTTTAAAGAATGTTTAGGATTCTTTCTGTTGACCACTGGTTACTGAGTAATGCCTCAAATTCAAATCGAACCTCTTGAAACTTGCCAAAAGGTCTTCTTGTAGTTAGGTTCTTTCAGCATGTGCTGTTGGATTTGAAAATTAATAATAATATTATATTTTTATACTACATGTACCTGTTACAAGTTGCGAGGGGCTGGACAATCTGTGAGCTAACCTGTGATCAGGTGTACTTTTCTTTAGAAAAGGTACACATCAGGTGTACTTTTCTTTAGAAAAGGTACACCTGATACAATTTCTTTTTGACTCGACTGCCGCCCACCTGTCAAAAGTTATGTTATCTTGTGTCATGCCAATCAGATTTCACTTCAAATGACCTGCATGTTGCGATTCAAGGGAAGACGATGAAAACAAAATAGGACTCCAGCTGGAATGTCTACGAAGTCAGACTTTATCCATACAATCAACGTTACTAATATTTCTGCAAATCCCACTTGACATGTGGTGCAGTTTTTTCCTAATTCTATGTCAAAATACTTTAAATTTCATTTGATGTCTTGCACATTTACATTGATTTCTAAATTGTTTAGGGCCAAGCGCAGGAGTGTCTATTAGAGAAGTCCATTTTAGATTCACGGAAGGATTCCCTTATCGCAAGAATAAGTATGCAGGTATGGTTGATTTAATACAATGGTGTCCACACTTTGCAAATTATTTTTTTCCACATGTTTTTTGTATGAGTGGGAGTTGATAGTACCGGTATGTCAGGGCTGGGTCATTAAACTACCATCAATCAGAATATAAGCACTTTTGTCCATAAATTCGCTTGGTTAGAGTGTGCAAAATTTTGTAAATGTCACGGAGGGGCAGGTACAAAACACAGGTCACAGGTCCAATGTACATGACACAACCCTAACCATTTGCAAAATTATGCTATTTGTATGCCTAAGGTTAGCTTTAATTCATATTGGTGAAATGATGACCTGGACCTTTGACCTGTGACCTGTGACCTGACAGTGTGTTTTGCACCTGCCGGTCACAGAATGTCTCTTCACAGTACATTTAATTACCATTATTATTCAACACATTGTGACAATGTCCAAATATGGTCATAGCACGCTCAATATTCGTCGTGCGTACTCAAAGTGTATCCTGCAATATACGTAATTTTGTCTGTCATGGAGAAAAATGGTAGTTTTTCCAGATTTTTTTCCAATAAACATAGAAAATTGTGCTTGGTCATCACTGTGTTGAATAGTAAAACAATTATTATTATTATGAGTATCAGGTGATATTCCGCGTGATTTCAAAGGATAATTTTGGTAAATAGGCTACAGTACCCCTCAGGTATACGTTAACTGCGCATTTGCCTTTCGCGTTGTGAATTTTTTGGATAACAAGCAAAAGCAGAATCGGAAGGAAAAGGAAAATGTTTCTCGAGTTTGGCATTTAAGTGCATGTATGAGTTAGCGAATTGCCAAGCGAATATTCACAAATACATTTCTCATAGAGTTTATTAACTTTTAAGTGCTATTAAGTGCTATAATTTCCGTAGTAATGTCATAGTGCATGGAATGATTTGTCTGTCCGCACACGCTGGCAAGTCTTTAACGCATTTTGAACTATAGCTCCTTAAATTTTTTCGACTTTTTCGAGCAATGTCACCAGTGTTTGTACTACTGGTTTTAAGAAGTGGGCATCGATTGCGGTATTTAACTAATAACAAAAGTAGAAGGGAATGATTGAACCACGACCTATCAAAATTTTGCATAATCATACAAAATTAAAGTGCTCTCTATCCTTTGCCCTTCTCACAGTTCAATATTATAGGGACCTTAAGCAAGGACGATGATAACGGCTGCAAGAACATTGTCTAAAAATATTAGAACGGTTTTGGATTGACTGTTGTAAAACCTAAACCAGAGCAATTATTCTAACCAATTACAAGTGGCACAGACAGCGGGATGAGTAAATCAGAATTCGAAGCAATTACATGTAACCTGCTCAAAGCAAAGGAAAATGGGTTTGTGCAAGTCACAAATGATTTTTTTTTGCTTTCCTCATTTGTTGAAGAACAGGGGCGAGATTTTAGACAAAATTCTCGTAGCTGTTGTCGTGTATCATCCTTGCTTAAGGTCCCTAATGTAGCTCTTTTTGAGTGACATAAGCTCACCAATGGAGGAAGATGGACTGAAAACAGAATGAGATAGTTAAACAGAAGTGGTGAATTTGACATGATAGTAGTCGAACGTAATTTGTCTAGAATTGTCTGGCAGGAAAAGTTTTGAAAACACCTTAATTAAGTTTAAAAATGACCTTTAGCAAGAGTGTCCAAAGTGAAATGTATGTGTTTTACTTCTTGAATATCAGCTCAAGAATAGTTAAACATTAGTTTTTTGTGATACATGTATTCAGTATTGTGCTGTTTTGGTACACGTACATTGTTTTTATTTAAAAGGGATGTGAACCACAGAATGAATACATTAATATTGTTATTAATTTTTTGGTCAGCCAACACATTTTCATGAGCTTTTACGCTTTGTTGAACTTTACTGCAATGAACTTACATGTACAAGACACATATGTTTTCAGGTCTACGATTACTACAATCAGGCTTTACAGTTTCTGGATTCGCAAGGTCCATCGTACATGGGTTCAAGGAAAGCTAAGGTGGGTACATGTGTCTCAAATTATGTAGAGTTTCTTTCAAAATTATAGTAATTTTTGTAGATACAGTATATCCATGTCTAGGTTTAATAAATCAATAATATTAATGCTTCCTGAATAACCTCAAGACATTTTGTTTTGCAAAAGTAAAAAATTAATTAGTTTTGTACTAGGCAACAAAATTGGTAGTCAGTTGTCCCTCTAATGTACGTACAACCCTGAGAAAGCATCGCAAAAAGCTTTCCATTCCACTTTGATTTATTAGCTTGATTTAATTTCTTCTTAAAATGTTGCAACCATTAATCATGTACCTTTATTTCTCTTTATGTAGATGTGGGCAAAAATTTTGAAAATTAAATGTTGTCAGTTCCTAGTTGTTTCATATGTAAGTATACTGGCAAAGTAACAATTCTAGAAGTTGTTTTTACTGGTAAATGGATGAAATGATAGTGACTAATCACGTCATCTCATAATACTGACTTGTAGTTGTGGGCAGGCAAGAGAGACTACTTCCAAAATTTTTCTTGGGTTGTACTAATCTTTGTTATTACTTCCATTACATTAATCCTACCAGGCCATGTACATGTATTCTCTCAATTCGGCTAACTCTGTTGTACCCAATTCAATCCCTTGGCAATAAAACATTTTTGTTCCAAGGATTTCCATATCATTTAGATGTGAATGCAACATTATCATTGAAATGTAATTACACAAAGAATGTTAACCCTGAGGGATTTGAATTGGGTAACGAGTAAGCCAAATTGGTCCGAATGACGCCCAATATAGGAATGTGCTTCAGAGTAGCAAGAGAGAAAAAAACAAATCAAGTTTCCTATCTCGGCATGGTACACTGTATAAATGGGTGTAATGGGGCAATAATAATTTATGAATTAAATTGAAAGATAAAACCTTTGTAAACAAAGCAAAGCAGCATAAAGTTTCAAGCGGTGGTTAGCAACTTTGTAGCAGCTATGAAAATAAAACATCACCAATTCGGAGCAGAATATTAATTTTATTAAGATCATTAAATGTCGTTGGAAATAATGACCTGTAGCATGATCACCTGTCACTTTTGTGTAACATGGGCAAAATTTCAAAATTATTTAAAAAATGTCTCCAATCACTTTTTAGATGCAGAACTTTATCAGATATTCTGCTAAATACAATTTAGACTTATTTCCTGTTTATTTCTGAGGATTTCTCTGAATTTTCCAAATTACCCATAATTCCTTGTGGGTGTGGCTGATATGTAAATGAAGGGGAAAACTCATTAATATTTGTCAAAATTAAAACATTTCTTGGCAACTTGATGCATTCACTACAGTCATGCTATAATTTCATTGTTGACTTCAATGGGAACTTGAAAAATTCCCTTTCTTTTCCATTTCTAAAGATGGTAATAAGATGCGTAACGCTTGATTTCTCGAGAACAATATTGCTAAAAATGATGCAATACCATGTGTATTTACAGCCCTTGAAAATTTGTCTTGAACCCCCGCAAGGACATAAAGACAAGGTTACCAAGCCAAATGGAATGATTGCAGTGATTCCAACGAAGAACGAAGTGAAAGAGAATCGTGCGCTGAACGTTTTCCCCCTGTTTTTGCCCTAATATCTGTCCGTTCTGTATGAATGAACACATAATATGGCGGACAACTTGTTTCCGAGTCACAGAAAGTGGATTTTCTCTGCTTTGGCGGGTCAAAAAGCGTTCAAACTCGAGGAGTTGGAACACCAGTCCATGAACTGTATTGGAAGTAGCTAATGTTTACATATTATTGCCCGACTCAAATTATTTTGCCTCATGTAGTGGTAAGTAGAATACCCGGAACATCTTATTAAGCAGCTTACAAGAGTGTTTCCGATTTACAAAAATGTTAATATCTCGCTCAAAAATGGATAATTTGCCCTGATGTTTTCAGACGTCGTAGAAGACCTTATGAACTTGTTTCAGTACTGATATTTTGAGTATTTGATGTATTTAAGAGTTTTCCTCTTCGATCGATTTCCATCACCAATGTTCACGTTTTGCAAGCGTTACATTTCTCCATTATGTAAACTGGGGCAATGCTTTGTATCATAGTTTCTCAGAAATTAAAGTGAGAATGATCTATAAACTTTTGTGTTGTTATTTTATTCTACTGGTTCATGGGAATTGGTGAACTTCGTGGTAAACCTTTGTAAAGGAGAGAAATCTTGGCCTTATTATAACTTCATACCAGTCAGATGTTACGCGTTACATTACAAATTAGCGTGATTTTGTTCACTTCTTACCGGTAATTTGCTGTTTTCATGATTTATTTCTCAAAATTTAATATATGTTCAAGAAGCCTTAACCTTTTTCAAAGTCCATTTCAAATTTGAAGTTAAAACCAGTTGCCATAGATGAGAAATTTCTATTTATTACTGTCTCACCCCAAAAGTGACAGGTGATCATGCTACAGGTCAATGTGACAAAAATTTTCTGCTTAATTAGTGTTCACTATCCACCATATCTGATTTCACCTTACTTATTTTTTAATAACCACCTCTTGTGACATAAAACTGCTTTGTTTTATATTTGGCTGTCTCCCAAAATGAATAATTATCATGTTCAGTTTTAAAATAATAATAATTGATAGATTAAACTTGAGTTTAACTCTAGACATAGTATGACTCTAACAAGTCCAGAGTACCGATCAAGATGCTAGAAGTTGATGCAACTCAAACGCCCATTTGTGAAGTTTAGCGAAATTGCTGAGTTTGCGTCACTAATCTACATGTATTTAGCATTCTTGACAACAAAAAGAATTTTATTTGTTGACACATTTTCTTTTCCCTCGACTTGTGGTTAATTTCTCTAAATGCTGTTACTGGAATGTAACAGTCAAAATAAGAAGCTATTTAAGTAGTCTTATTAACCTACGTGTACGGTAAAGCCCAATGATTTATTGCTGGTTTGAAAAGCTTGTGAATTTTTAACACATTTACTGTGGGTTTAGTTGAAGACTTTGACTCTCCTTTTTGTGCAGATACACATGTCAAATAATGCAGATGAAAATCAGAAATTTGGAGAAAAGGTATTTACCAAGCAGCCTTCTTTGGATCTTCATTTGTTTTGAAATTCTTGATTGAAGTGTGACACTGTCTTTCTTGTTATTTTAGGTAGCATATTTGAAAGCAGCATCACAGAAGATCACTGAAGCACAAAAAACATCCAAGGTGATTTATAATAAATGTTTATTTACAAGTGCTATCAGTATAATGATATAAATTTCTGTAGCTGTTTATTTTTAGTTCAAAATTAAATTTACACTAAGATTCTTGATTTTGGTTGTCTCCTAACCCAAAGCAAATTGCAGAGACAATTTCAAGTCATGGGTACATTTACTAGACAAAGTGGCTGCGGCAATGAAAACAATGTTTGCTTGTGCAGACAAAGATGATAAGTTGTTGTAAAATATCTTCAACACCACTCACCCTGTGGCCCAAATGCATGGCCATGGCAGGTAACAATAATTAGTGGGGATGGTAGTTGATTCAAACCCTGGACCAACACTCTGGTCTTAAGAATAACTAAGGGGAAAATGGTGCCTTTGAAAATTAATGCCATCTGCGAAAGGTTAGCATTGACTTCTAGTCTCAAAACGTCAGCTTTTAGAATCTCTGTGCGGTGGCCAATTTACATCATCAACTCTGTTGATAAAACCAACTTTTTGCAAAGAGACTTGCACACAAGTGCAGTCGGTGAAGACACATGTATCCTGTTTCTGTTGCCAGATGATCAATTTTTGAATTTTGGAATTTTTTTAGGGACAGCCTGAAAGAACTCAGGAGTTGTTACAATTTCTGGTAGATGTTGTGAGTAACAAGTAAGTTTGGATGTGATGTACTGTGCTTAAATTTAGTTAAAGTTGAAAATTAAAAGTATAAAAGAGTATTATTTTGTCTGGTTTACTGGATTTTTGACTGGATTATTAAACACAAATACTTTTACAGCTTTGATTTTCAATTATTACAATGCTGACTGTGATAATGATAGCATTTGAAGATTTTAAATCTCAACCTTATGTGTCCAAGCTAAGAGATCTACTGATTTGTGAGACTGCAGATCAGTTTGAAATAATCATTAGATTTAGGCAGATCGAGTCACATATTGGTTTCCAAGCTACAGTGAACCTCGATTTAACAAACTTAATTCTTTGTAACATGCACAGTGTCCTTGGAATAGCAGATGGAAATCTTGCCCCCCCTCCACCCCCTGGTCCCCTCCCATTAATCACTCACTGGAAAACTATGTCCCCCTTAACCTGTTGACGTCCAAACCCGCTGAAACCAGCCAGACTTGGTATTTTACCCTGTCTAACGCCAGGGTATTTTACTCGTCAATGGGGAACCCCTGGGAGTCAATGGGTTAATAACTCACTGAAAAACTATGTCCCCCTTAACCGGGGAGTGAGATCGTACTGTTTAACACTAGACGATTATTTTTACTTGTCAATTGGGGGCATCCTAGGTTGTCTGAGGAGTCAGTGGGTTATTTTAAAAGCAGTACGTGTACAATTTATTGCGCTTTATTATGTTGATTGTGCAGCGTAGTGAACAAACACAAGTAACAATAGCAACGACCTTTATTGCACGTATAACACACAAATACATTAGAGGAAAAAGGTAAAACTAATATTAAACACGTAACGAATATGGTATTGGCAGCTGTCTGAAATATCTATAGGCGCTAAAGGAGCAGGGGCAGATTACAAAATATAAATTAAGCATTAATTAGATTTGATGTACATTGTATCCCACAAAAACGTCTTAATGACAACGAGATTTTTATTTTTTGCTGTTTGTTATATTTTGATGACCCAAGTGACTGGGAAAAAATTTCTGAGTTTCCAGTGGATGCAATGATAATTACTTCAAAAACATATTCATTGTGATTGTTAATAATTTAAAATTACAAATAAAATAATTATCTTTGTCTTTTAGGTTACAAGGAGCTGTTAAGGACAATGACTTCATTTACCATGAAGTTGTTCCTGAACTAGATGCTTTGCCAGAAATCAAAGGTATGTTAACTTTGTTTCTTTTTAAACTTGTGATTTTAATATTTGTAACAATTAAAGGGTGTTTTACAAAGCTCACTTTGCCCAAGAATTCAGAATCTACACTGAGTGTATATTCTCCTGAACCTGTTGTTATTTGCTCCTCCTAAAATTAGAAGTAAGGAAAATGTAATTCCCTACAAATTTACTTGCTTGTTTGTCTGTGTTCTTGCTTTTTAACCTAAATTTGTTTACAAATTAAATCAGACACCCCTAAAATTATCATTTTATATTTGTATTTTTCTTGAAGTGCCTGTAGCCCGAGTAAGCCTTAATGGTTCTATGTGCGCATCCTCGCCTTGTGCTTTTCTTTTGATTATTTAATATCTCTTGTACTTTAATATATATCTTTTGTAATTTAACATAACAAAAGTGGCAAAAATAAACTGAACTGAACTGAAGGTAGTAATACATATACATATACTTGCAGCTGGGTTTTTTTTTTTTTTTTGAAAACCCAATGATGCACATGCCTTTTCTTTCATTCTGTCATTATGAACAGACTGATATCAGATACAAGATTGGCTAAACTAGGAACCCATGGCCTTGGCTTTGCCTTTAATAGGAGGGCTGCCCATTTTTTTTGTCACAGTGACTGTTGCTATAAAGTTCATTGTATTTTTATTATTGTGCTGGCAGGCTGTCATGCCTTTTATAACCTTTTCTGTGAACAAATAATAAGATTTGTGTTACATGTCGCCGTCTTTATTTAGTACTTCTTAAGTTGCTGTCAGAGTTGCGTGCTTCATTCAAGTATATTGTTACCATTGTAAGTTGTAATAGCTGCATCCGTTTTTTTCCATTAGTTTATAAAAATAATTGATTGTGAATTGTTAGAGTCTTTCCAAGGGGTACAGCCATGAATGGGAAACCCAACACTAAACACTCAACGGCAATTCCAGTGCATAGAGTCTGATTCTAACCACCACCACCACCAATCAGATAATACTGTTTGTATTTTGCAGCTGCACCTCTGGTCAAGCCTATTCCATTTCAGCCAAATGACCCCTCGGTGTCTGGGCCAGACATCTTCCAAAGACTCATTCCAATGGGTGCACACACTGACTCCTCCCTTTACAGGTACTTTTGTCACTTTTGTTGAAATGGTTTTCTTTGTTTTCATTAGAGATCACATTGTTGGTGTTTTTAGCCCATACACGTACATGTACAGGTAGCAATCAGCAATTGGCACCAAACTCTTGTTCATAATGCCTTCTGTGTCTCTCTTTCGTTACTTTTTATCATCATGCCATTAATTTTGTGGCAATGCACTGAGTTGACTCCCATGGAATGCCCACAGTAGGATGCATTGTCAAGGTCATTGGAAAGAGAAACCAGAGCACCCATTTCATTGTCCTAATGAAGACATTTATTAGCCTGCATATAGCTGTACACATCCTCTGAGGAAAGATGGAATGGGTCAGGGTATGGCGACTTGTAGGCTATAAACTATTGGCTCCACCTTACAGCCCTTAATTGTTTTTGAACTGTAAGCCAAGAGTACATGTACAACATAGAGTTGGCCCTGTTCAGAACTGGTTTTTGCTATGTATACTTAACGTTTAACCCCCCTCCACCATTTAAACCTAAATCTCATGTTGAACCTCAACACATTTTAAATAATATGGCTGTGGATTTGAACCTAACAGCTATTCCAAAACTCTGCTAACACGTAATGTGTAACCAAAGATTTGTGTAAGAAAAAATTAATAAGTAAATAATGTAAAATATTATTAAGTACTGAGATCTTTTTTTTCATAGTGAAGAGAAAGCAAAGTTACTGAGGAGATATGTTGGTTCTATTGAAAACAAAAATCATCTTTTAAGGTTAGTGGTTTGTTTCCTTGTTACTACCTTACATGTACTTTGCCTTTTTTAAATATCCAGATTATGAAGCTTTTTCTTTTTATTGGCTCTGCCACATGTGGTTACAATGACAATTAGCAGACCATAAAAAAAGAGAAGCTGCCAAAATGGATCAAAATCAACCAATGACAATGCTGGTTGTGACCCATTGAAAAGACGTCCTTTTACTTTGACAGGTGCTACAGTAACTTTAAAATAAAGCAGTTGATTGGATTTAAACCTTATAAGTATGCAGGTCATTGAAAGGCACAAAAAATGGAATTTAGGCACACAGGCATGGTTTGATCCTAGTCTGGTTTAACCCTTCAACTCCCAGGATTGATCAGTATGTAACTTTTCCCCACAATTTCAAAGAAATGTCAGTCAGACAGGTATCGAAAATGAAGATTATTATTAGCATTTGAGGTGAGACCTCGATGTAACTTTAAGTTCTCATGCCTACACAACAAAGAAACCTATGGTACTAGTTAGGAGAATAAACGTTTAGATTTTGGGAATGAAAGCATTAAAGAGTAATTACCCAACGTTTCAACACTCATGCTAGTGTCTTCAATA
Source organism: Montipora capricornis (assembly GCF_036669925.1). Lineage (NCBI taxonomy): Eukaryota > Metazoa > Cnidaria > Anthozoa > Scleractinia > Acroporidae > Montipora > Montipora capricornis. The sequence goes on from NC_090887.1 coordinate 1,029,576, forward strand.
TGTGATCTACTGTAAGGCTGAAACAAGTCTAGAGTCCTTTATACTCAATGACTGGCGTCTTTTCCAGTTAATTTGATGTAAAATAATATAATTATGCTTGCAATATAAGGCCATTATGAAAGAGTGAAGTGATCCTCGCACTAATAGCTGGACAATTGTTTTAAGCAATTGTCTCTTGTTGATGTCTGAAAAATTCAGGTGGCCTCAGTGGGATTTGTAACCCGTGACCTCTGCAACGCCAGGGCAGTCCTCTACCAACTGAGCTATGACGCCACTCAGTTGAGAGCAGGTCAATTTGTTGGGCTCATGTGTTCCCGTGAAGCAGCTGGTATTCTTTTACAGGTTACAGGTCACTGGTCATTTTGCTTTACCAATACAGAAAGTATCCTAAAATTTAATATACATTAAAGCTAACCTTAGGCCTAATTAGGCCTAAACAAATTAAAGTTTTAAGGCCTAAGATTAGCTTTTATGAATGTTTAGGATACTTTCTGTATTGGTAAAACAATGACCTGTCACCTGTAAAAAATACCAGCCTCCTGTGAAGGACTCAGTGAATGAAAGTATATATATTAAGGTCATTGTTGTGGTGGTGTAAAGGAACACAGATGGAATTAATGTGGAATTAATGTACATTCACTGACCTACATGTATCATGGTGAGGGCTCTTTTTTTGGAAACCTAAATGTAAGGATTGAGTTGAGTTGGTTACCTTTTTATTTCACCTTGAAGAAGATGATTATAAGAGATGACACTGGATTTGCAAAAGATACTTTAATCTCTTCACAGCCTTGTGAGATAGAGGGCGCTTGGCAGGTGAACGATGCCTTAATAATTTACTGTTTTTTCAGACATTTGATTTGATATTTTTCTTTCAGTAAAGCTCTCAGTGACCTGCACATTGATGATTTATTGGAGCCAGAAGGATATGACGTGCTTCCAGGTACATCGCAAATGTTTTTTTTCCTTATTTTGTACTTTTCTATTTTATGTTCTCTCTTCTGTGGTGATCTTTAGTTTTGTGTTCATCCATTTTTTGGCAGCTTGTTTATTCACATTCGTACATGTATTCAGAATTGCCAAACCTAGTAATTGCACAACAGACCTTGGGAAGTCTGTTATCTCAATGTCTTAACATTAGTGTTATCTAAAGGTGTGTACATGTAGATCTTAGTTTTGTTATGGTTGTGTCAAAACAATGAAATCTTAAGTTTAAAAAGAACTTGTTTGTTCACTTAAGCTGAGTAGCTAGAGGCAGTGTTTGTGCCCTCTCCAGATTAGGTACAACTATAGAATGTTCAAATTTTGCACTTGTATTTACTCTTTCTCAGATGCCATCAAACAGAAGAGTAGTTCTCTCAAGACAGACGGAAACTTAACAGAGGCAGAAAATAACATGGAAGGTACATGTCCTTCAGCTGCTAAAGTCAAGTGGACAGTTAATTCGACCTTTTCACAAATAGGGATTTGGTTGTCTCCACTTAGCTGGCTATCAGTTTTTTGACCACTGACTATAGTAAATGACAGAAATGTAACCGTTTCGTTTTTCAGAGCTGACCAAGGTTGGATTCAGGGTCGAAGAACTTTTGGTGTCTCTATCAAAAATACTGGAAGAAGATAAGAAAAGAGAGGAGGAACTGCAGGTTATCATTGCAAAATTAATGTGGCACCACTTGACATTTCAGTCATAGTCCTGTAATTACACTGTACTTAGTATGGGACACATACATGTATTTACAGCTCACCCATATGACCCTTGTTGGTGTCGTAAGCAGCTATAATAATTATTCTTATTATTTTGTGGTAAGAGAGGCACTGGTGAACCCAGAGAACAGGTTTGAGCTGGGTTTCAAGCATCGCAAACTCATCCACTACCCGAGTGTAAATCCTAATCCTGTCCACATTGTCTGGAGGCAAGTTCTTACTCACCTCTATGCAGTCCCTGCTTTGATCTGTGATCCTACAACATGTCATACATTGTATTTCCAGTGGTTCACCTATCCAGGTATTTACCCTGCCCAGCAAGACTTGACTTCAGTGAACTGAGAGACAAGATGTGTTTTTGTGGGGGTATCTGAACCTTTTAACATAAAACTCATAGCTTTGAGCAGATAATTATTTCTTTTAATTGTTAAAAACTCAGTAACACACTGCAACTCTACACTGTAACATCATCATAAGAACATGTCTTTTCCATGGGCATGCACAATGTGCAAGTCATTCAGCCAGTGAGGTATGACTTGTAAGGCTTATGTGCAAGGCATCTGACAACACTTTCAAAGAGTGCTCATAAACAGTATTCAAGTCTAAACACCCATTTAAAACGGTTCAATAAGTGCATAGCTTGCATGTTGGCTTGCATATTGTAGGAACTCCTTTTCCTTAGGGTTTTATTTGAAGGACAACATTATTAAATTTTTTCTTGTTGTTGTTTGTAGGAGCTTGCTGGTCCAATGACTGCACCCCCAGAGAGGGAAAGTTTCATAAAAGAACTTGAGCAGTGTCAAGAATCACATAGGAAAGCTGTAGGTTGAGTTTTCAATTTATGATTATGTCATGTCCCAACCTCAAGAAAGTTTAAAAAAGTCAAGACAGTCAGTAATGAAAATCAGTGGCCTTGTTAGCAGCACCCAGTAAATTTAATTTCTTTAGTCAATTGCTGTGGCATGTCTTATTTTGCCTGTTTGTTAGTTGTGTTGTTTATGTTCTTGTTATTGCCGCCTCTCTTTTGGTGTGTATTTGTTCAATGCGGCAAGGTGGGGGGATATGTTGAGTGAAGTTTGACAAAATTAATTTCAATGCATTTAGAACTTCTACTGAATTTTAATTTTAGTTACTGTAGTTATCGAGCCAGAACTGATAGCTGCATGGCCATGCAGATTGTCGATCATCACAGATTTTCCTTTGAGCTTTATGTGTTTTGCA